>NW_006298312.1:5513199-5515433 GCF_000327345.1 Myotis davidii
CCATTTTGAGTTTATTTTTGTGTATGGTGTAAGTTTGTGGTCTAGTTTCATTTTTTTGCATGTGTCTGTCCAATTTTCTCAACACCATTTATTGAAGAGGCTGTCTTGACTCCATTGTATGTTAATGCCTCCTTTGTCAAATATTAATTGAGCATAGTGGTTTGGGTTGATTTCTGGGTTCTCTGTTCTATTCCATTGGTCTATATGTCTGTTCTTGTGCCAGTATCAGGCTGTTTTGAGAACAGTGGCTTTGTACTACAGCTTGATATCTGGTATTGAGATCCTTCCTACTTTGTTTTTCTTTCTCAGGATTGCTGCAACTATTCGGGGTCTTTATTTATTATAGATAAGTTTTTGGAGGGTTCATTCTTGGTCTGTGAAATATGCTGTTGGTGTTTTAATGGGGATTACATTGAATCTATAGATTGCTTTGGGTAATATGGACATTTTAATGATGTTTATTCTACCAATCCATGAACATGGTATGTTCTTCAATCTGTTTATGTCTTCCTCTATCTCTTTTTTCAGTGTCAGTTAAAATTATTCACCAACATGTGACATAATATTAAATAAAATAGAAATATTTCAAGGGGAATGATTATTTTCATAAGTAATTACTCTTTAAAGCTAAGAGTTCTATTTAGAAAGACAAAATATGAATAGATATAAATATGCACTATAATTCCCTTTGTCCTAAGACAGTGGTCAGCAAACCATGGCTCGAGAGCGACATTTTTGGTCCCTTGAGTGTGGCTCTTCCACAAAATACCACGTGCGGGCGCGCATGTACAGTGCGATTGAAACTTCGTGTCTCATGCGCAGAAGTTGGTTTTTGGCCTGAGTGAGGCTATTTTGAAGAAGTGGCATTAGAAGAAGTGGGGGGTGTCGGTTGGTCAGGCAATGGAAGACTCAGCGCAGGGGAGGCGAGCGTGATTCATGCAGGAGTTGAGTGAGCCAGTCAGTCAGCAGTCTCATTGTGCAGTGGTTAGTGCTAGTTGCGTCCACAAATCATGTGCGGGTGACAAAAATACCTACTCAAAGCATAAAGTTACCTGTATTTTTCCAACCAGCTGCAAATCCTACAGGTATTTTGGTCATCAATTTAAGAATTGTAATTATTTTGTGTTGGTGGCTTTACTATTATAAAATGAAACATTTTTTAGGTGCCCTGTTTGACATAGCTACAAAGAAGAAGCAAAGAAAAACGGAAGACGAAAACCATGAATTTAAAGTTAAATGGACTAAGACTTTTGTGTTTATTCAAAACTTAAATGGTCTTCTGACCTGTCTTATTTGTCAGGAAAAATTGGCACATAACAAGTAATCAAATTTGGAGAGACACTTTACAACTAAACACGTGTCATTTAGTACTAAATATCCTGTCGGTGATGCAAGGAAAAAAGCAGTTGAGGAACTTCAGAAGAGTCAAGAAAAATCAAGTTCTGTATTTAATAACTGGATGCAATCTTCCAACAATGTTAATATTGCAAGTTTTGTGGTTAGTCAAGAGATTGCTAAGAGAGAAAAAACCATATAGAGAGCGCGAATACATAAAAAGTTGTTTCATAAATAAATGCATCTGAAGAGCTATTTTGGAATTTTAAGAACAAAACAGATATTCTAAAAAGATATTAAAGATTTACCATTGTCTGCTAAAACAGTGAAAGATAGAACAGTTAAAATGTCTTCGAATATAACCAACCAGCAAGTCGAAGATCTTAAATTGTTTTCAGCTTTATCAATAGCAGTTGATGAGCCTTGTGACAGAAATGATACAGCGCAAGTTTCACTTTTTGTACGATTTATTTCATCTACAGGTCCTAAAGAAGAACTTTTAGGATTATTGCCACTCAAAGGTCAAACACATGGAGAGGATATAGCAAATGCTGTAATTGAGTGCATTGAAAAACATCATATAAGATCAGGGGTCCTCAAACTACGGCCCGTGGGCCACATGCAATTACAAATATTGTATTTATTCTCGTTTTGTTTTTTTTACTTCAAAATAAGATATGTGCAGTGTGCATAGGAATTTGTTCATAGAGTTTTTTTAAACTATAGTCTGGCCCTCCAACGGTCTGAGGGACAGTGAACTGGCCCCCTGTTTAAAAAGTTTGAGGACCCCTGTTCTAAAGCATGTGTCAGAGCCTACTATACAGTATTATAGGACGGCCCTTCTCTGTGTCCACCATAGGCTGGGGGCTCCCAGAGGCCCAGAGCCATGGTTTCCTCAT
>NW_006298312.1:5515683-5516520 GCF_000327345.1 Myotis davidii
GGAATCACATGATCTCAATCATTTGTGTAATTTAATGAACAACATAAACTGATGAACAAAAATAGAGCCAGAGACATAGATGCATTGAACAGACTGTCAAATTTCAGAGGAAAGATCGGGGGAGGGGTAAGAGATCAACCAAAGGACTTGTATACATGCATATAAGCATAACCAATGGACATAAGACACTGGGGAATAGGGGAGGCTAGGGAACTGTCTAGGGCGGGGAAAAAATGGACACATATGTAATACCCTTTGTAATAAAAAATAAAATTTGGAAAAAAAAAAAAGATTATCAACTCCATTATAGCTAAAGCTCTTAATCATCGCAAGTTTAAAGAATTTTTAGTTGAAATGGATACTGAGTACACAGATCTTCTGCTGCATAACAAGGTATGTTGTTATCAAGAAGAAACGTTTTGAAAAGTTTCGCTTCCTTATTAAGAGAAATCAAAGCATTTCTCCTTGAGAAGGGTGTTCACTATCCAGAACTAATGAACAATCATTGGATCGAAAAATTTTATTTCATGGTAGATGCTCCATCTCATCTAAATCAGCTTAATCATAAACTACAGGGGAAAGGAAACATTTTTTTCGATGTTAGAAGAAGTTATTTCATTTGAAAACAAATTATCTCTTTTTGCTCAAGATTTTTGAAGAATAACTTTGAATCACTTTCCAAGCCTGTTGAAACATCGCCAAGAAAATAATTCTGATATTGACATTTGCTATTTCAAAACAACACTTTTAAATATGAGGGAAGCTTTTCTCAACAGGTTTCAGGAATTCAGAAACAGCAAAGCGACATTAGCCTTTCTTTAAAAACCTATCAATGCT
>NW_006298312.1:5517212-5518241 GCF_000327345.1 Myotis davidii
CTCAGTGAACATACCTCAATCTGATTGAGGACGTTTTTAGCAAAGGCCAGCTTAGGAGTACCCTAATTAAGTTAATAACAATGTACCTACCTACATAGTTTAAGTTTAAAAAATTTGGCTCTCAAAAGAAATTTCAATCATTGTACTGTTGATATTTGGCTCTGTTAACTAATGAGTTTGCCGACCACTGTCCTAAGACATTAAAAATATTTTATAGTTAAAAATCAGAAACTCTTACATAATCAATAATTAACATAATCAAATATTTCTTGTTCAAGTAACATTGGAGAAAGAATAACAATTAAATAAACTTTTTATGCTGTTGTTTATCTTTGTTTTTTTGTTTTTTTCCTTCTTTTTTTTTTATTGCTTAAAGTATTACAAAGGGTATTACATATGTGTCCATTTTTTCCCCCCGCCCTAGACAGTCCCCTAGCCTCCCCTATCCCCCAGTGTCTTACGTCCATTGGTTAAGCTTATATGCATGCATACAAGTCCTTTGGTTGATCTCTTACCGCCCTACCTCCTGCCCCCGAATCCTCCCCGGCCTTCCCGCTGCAGTTTGACAATCTGTTTGAGGCAACTCTGCCTCTGTATCTATTATTGTTCAAAAGTTTATAATGGTCTCTATTATCCATGAATGAGTGAGATCATGTGGTATTTTTCCTTCATTGACTGGCTTATTTCACTTAGCATAATGCTCTCCAGTTCCATCCATGCCATTGCAAATGGTAAGAGTTCCTTCCTTTTTAGAGCAGCATAGTGAATACTTTTTGTTTTATTCATTACCTTCTAAAAGTTAAGTAATTTTAATTTTGAAGTCAATTTTTTATTAATAAATTTTTATAACTGGCTGCTAATTTGCTTTTGGGAATTTTTAAATTATAAGGTAGTATAATTGGCATAGCTCAATGGTTGAGCGTCAACCTATAAACTGGGAAGTCATGGTTCAATTCTTGGGGTACATTCCCTGGTTGTGGGCTCCACCCCCAGGGTGGGAAGTGCAAGAGGCAGCCAATCAATGATTCT
>NW_006298312.1:5518273-5521675 GCF_000327345.1 Myotis davidii
GTCAATGATTCTCTCTCATCATTGATGTTTCTATCTTTCTCTCCCTCTCTTTCCCTCTCTGAAATCAATAAAAATATATTTTTTTAAAAAATAGTATAATTTTGCATTGTAATCAATGTTATTTCTCTTAAATTTTTAATGAAAATTTAAGATAACAACTATTGATATATTGATGTTATATTTAGAGGTATATTTTCATGTGCTGGTTTTTAACACATTTTAAGTTATTTTAGACATTAAAGACTTTGAAATGTTATTTCCACTTGATTCCTTGCTTCAACAAGCAACTTAATTAGATTCCACTTTCTTTCTGTCTCTGTGTATCTACACATATACATACATATTCTATTAACATCTCTTTATCTCTCCTTTTAAGTAGACCATGGTGTCCTTCTTATTTTAATGGAGAAAGATGTAAATTTTTCTTACCTGCCCTTTAAACTACTTTGGGAAAAATGAAAAGTCAGCATAACTAAATTTAGCAATTACCTTTTAGCTAACAGAGTCTTCTGATGTGGGAATCGTTCTCAGGCTGTCTGGATTCCTACCAGAGTGTCATTGACTGTTTTCCTTTCTGAGGTAAAGCAGAGGATTGGTTAGCAGAATACACAGTGAGTGCACAAAATTTGAAATCAAATCAAATTCAGCACATTATTGTAAGTTGGTGATATGAGAGCTCTGTGGTTCATTCTAGGGAGTTATAGTCCCAGATGGGCACCTCCAGATGTCACATCGGCTCCCATTTATTTCCATGACCTATATTAAGCACACAAGCATACATGATACAATGCTGCTACTAAAATACCTTTTGATAGATTATGGCTACATTACTATTAGGAGTATTTTTCTTGAATTAATAAAGATTTATTTTTATACAAAAGTTAAAGTTTTCTCATCTTCCACTTGTTTTTAACAAAATTATTAAGTGTGTTGAGAGAACATTGAGCTGTGATAGGTTAATGATATTTGAATGGAAGGGACAGGATTTGGATTTGCTCAGTCTTGTGTCCCTACACTAAGAGCAAGGCTGGACATGTTGTGAACTAAAATGCACAGAAATGAAGTATTGGTTTCACTTTTGCAAGTAATTTTATTCAATGAATACAGAAAGAACTATGAAATTTTAATGCAACCATTGTACTATCCCTAAAATAATGTATCTGGGCAATAACCACAATTGCTGTTAAAGCCTGTAACTGAAAAGCTGGTGTCTAACTTTGTACTGGATGGATCAACCTGATACCAACTGAACCCACTAAGCCAGTGGTCGGCAAACTGCGGCTCCTTGACTGTGGCTCTTCCACAAAATACCATGTGCAGGCGCGCATGTACAGTGTGATTGAAACTGCGTGGCCACATTCAAGGGGCCAAAGGGCCGCATGTGGCTTTGGCACTAAGCAATTTCAGACATAAAAATAGGAACAACCAGATATAAGACTTTCAGTGTAAAGCAAGAGGAAGTAGATGGTCACCGATAACCTACTTAAAATGCATATGTAAACTTGAATCTTATCAAGCCTTGAGATCTAGCGAAGATTTTATAGAAAATGTAGAGGATAAAAGAACATGCTTTTTAAAAAATATGTAAGGATGAAACCAGCAAAATTAAAAAAGGGGGAAATTCTTTAAAACAAACAATCCAGTATGAAAAAGTAGAAAAAGAGACATGAACCAAATATACTGCATGTGTCTTATTTGGATTGTGATTCATATTAACCATAAAAAATGTCTTGAGGCTATTAGAGAAATGTTAACATTCACTGTATATTTGGTGACATTATGTATTTTTTGTGCTTATGCTGTAGTGGTATTGTGCTTATGTTTTTTAAGTTCTTGTTTTTTAAAGATATATATTGAAACATGAAAATATATATCTGAGATAGGCTTTAATAAAACCTAGCAGTGGTTGAAGGGAGTGTGGAGTTGAATGGGTGGAGATGAACTAAGACTGACTCTAGGTTGATACTTGTTCAAGCTTGATGATGTGAGTTCATCATTATCTCTTCCTCTGTGCAAAATAACATTTTCCATAATAAAATGTCTAAAACAGAAACAGAAGATAGGACTGTGCTGACTAGATGAATTTATGTGTTGGGAGAACACACATATTCTTTACATATAACTAACTTTGTTATAGCTTGAATGTATTCTACTGTTTACATTCTTAGCCGTCATTAAGTTAAAGCCAAGTTCACCTTTTTTTAAAACTCAGGGTTGTTAACAAAAACAGCATAGATAATGTTTCTTCTTTGCTTAGCCATTTTATTTAGGTTTTCAAATTTACTTAAACACAAAACACTTAGGACCTTTCTTGGCAAATAGAAAGTGTTCCCAAAGCATTTTATAATATTATAAAGTATGGTAGGTGCATAACGACATGAGATCTTATTCTCTTCAGGGGCAGTGATGGGCAAAAAAATGTTTTGAGGAACTTAAAAGAGTCTTCAATTTTGTTTTAACTGGATGGAATCTGAGGAGCATAGTAATGGATTTGGTTTATGTTTAAAAATCAATTCACTCAGCATCAGGTACTTTCTCTTCATTCATTCTCATCCGCCCCTCCACATGTTGGTGTCATCAAATCTGTGGAAGCATAGGTCATAAGCAATAGCTATGATTTTTTGTTTAAGGCTTTGATTTGGTATTAGTAAATTTCTTATCTGTGGGTAGAACAAACAGCTATATAGTTGGTGTGATTTTTAAGATTGAGAGGAGCCTTTGGGGGGGGCATCTTTTTTTTTTACTGAAGCTCACATTTAAAATGTCATTGTTGTAGTTTAAGTAGTTAACTGTGGCTAAAATATTAAAATACAATTATCCTTGTCTGGCAGGCGCTCTATCTAAGCTGTTAATCATGCAATCACCTACTTACAATGGATACATTTTATATCCTTACTGGGAGAAAGTTTTGAGCAGGAGTTGGAGGAAAGAATAAGAAAGCACACTGTGCTTTGGGGAGCAGGGACAGGGAGAGGAAGGGCTTTTGGGGGGATGGGACCGCTTCCAGAGAGAATTTCACATATTAACAATTTGGTCTCAGACCATTCTGAATTGCAAGGAAGCTGTTCTTCTGTATCATCAGCAACCAATCTGGAAATTTCCTTATAAACTAACTTCCTGCCTCTATTTATTTCCTGCTTATTAGTTATAATCTCATTATTTTATGCAACCTGTGTGTGTCACATCCTCTGGGGGCTTGATCTGCTGAATATAAAGCCACGCCTGACCTAAATAACCCAAATCTCTTTGCAAACACATTTTTATTCGGATTAGAACTCTTCAGAAGATTAATAGGTCACCGATAAAACATGTTTTCGAGTAGACTCCCAGTTTAATCTGAGCCTACGTTAAACACGTTTCTTTTTCTGAAAATTTAATTTTCGAATCCTTGTCTACAGGAAT
>NW_006298312.1:5521704-5552403 GCF_000327345.1 Myotis davidii
ATGCATCAGCAAACAGATACATGTAGCAGAGTAAAACATACTTAGATTTGTACATGAAAATTTTAAAACGCACTTTTACACAAAAATCATTAAATATTCCAGTCATCATTATAGAACTAAGAGAACACAAAATTTTTAAAGTAAATTTAACTTCCTTTATTTTTGGTTTTACAGTCTCAAAATTAGCAACTTCCTGTAAAATAAAATAAGAAGTAAAATAAAAAATACTACCTCAAAAACTCAGAAAAGGAAATCAAAAGTTCACCTTCAAGTATAGCTTAGTTCTAAGTCTTTGCCAGTTAATAAAGTAAGTCTTTTAAATAAAAATATGCAATTAAATCCTCAACCTCAACATTCCAACCCTCATTAACCCACCAAGACCAAAGGGAAAGATACATACCAGAATATGTTAGTTACACTATACAGAACCTTCTCTTGAGAAAGATGGAAAATATTCTATTACAATACCCCAAGTTGTATTGAAATATACTTGTGATTCATCTGGCCTTTTTCTTTAGAGCACTGATCATTGTGCAAAATCCCTAATGCTTTTGGGGGAAGAACATGTTATCACTTCTTCCACCTTTCAAGAGCTTAAACTGCTACCAGGCACCTTTAAGAACTCTTTCAATTCTCTAGTTATCATTCATTCACTCATTCATTTAAAAACCATTTATGTTTTTGATGTTCAAAGTGCTTTTTGAACATTTACTTTATGATAGACAGAAAACCATGTTCTGGAGAAATTTGTTTGGCATTTGTAGTGAAGAATATTGAGGCCAATATTCCACATAGGGGAAAAATACACTGTAAAGGCTGGAAGGAGTGGTGAATGTAAATCAGAATAAGAAAAGTTGGTTTTATTATTCTAATAGTTGATCATATTTGTTTGAGCACTGTCAAATCCAGGATAACCTTTCCCCTACATAGTAACGGAGGGAGTCATTTTTCTAACCTGTATGGTGTTGTTTATTTGTGTTTGTTTGTTTGTTTGTTTGTTCAATCAAGATTTAACTCTCAAGGACAATTTCAATGATCTGTTTCAAGCTGTTCAGAAGAGCATCACTGAAACCTGATATGCTGAAACAGTCAGTCCTGGAACTTGAGGGACAAGTTTTGCCAAGTCCTGTGGACCATCCAGAGGAGAATGGCTAATAGGAGACTAGTGTGGGAATCATGAACCAATCCCTGAGATGAGCTGGGATATCAACTGAGTTTTGAGAAGTTAAAGATCAGACTAACCCATCCTTCAATCCTCTATGCTTTGTTATCATATGTCCTAAAAATAATCAATCTCTATCCATGGTCTTATGCAATTATTTTCATCTTGGTTTAGATATCTCCAAATCTTAGGCCAGAACCTAATTGCACCTCTTTCACAAAAACCAGCAGCCACAGCAGCTTTGTAAAGGTCATGAGGAAAGAGGATGTCCATTCAACTTTGTAGTAACATTTTGTTGTCATATATATATATATTAACAACTGTTAGAGGGGAGGGTTTGGGGGGTTTGGTGAAAAAGGGAAAGGATTAAGCAAACAATCCCACAAAAATCCATAGACACAGACGACAGAATGGTGATTATCAGAGAAAAAGTTTTGAGGGGAGGGAGAAGAAGTTAAAGGGGAGATCAATTGTGACAGAAGGAGACTTGACTTTTGGTGGTAAACACACAATATAATATGCAGATGTATTATACAATTGTACACCTGAAAACTATATAATTTTATTAACCAATGTCACCCCAATAAATTCAAGACATTTTTTAAACAAGAAACAGTGTTTCAATTTTTGGTTGGGAATATGCATTGTTCTCTTCCATTATATATAAGGGTCTTTAGCATCCTCAGATTTGAACTCTGTGGGGGATCCTAAGACCAATCCCCTGCCACACCAAGGGCAGACTATATTTTAGTTTGGGGGGAGTCAAAAGTTATACATAGATTTTTGACCATGCATAGGGTCAGCACCTCTAAACCCCATATTGTTCAAGATTCAACTGGATTTCATATCAACGTATTATTTCAGTGATTCATTGTTTCTGCTACCGACTAGATTAATTCCAGATGACTTACAAAACTTGTGCATCATTGAGCCCCAAGTGTTTGAATTGGAGCCGGGGACATGTTATTCAAAAACAGTCCCTCTGCTTGACCTGAGCATAGCCTTGGCTAAATTAATGCAGTCAGGTGTTGAGCCCACACTAAACTGGTTAAATATGTGTGGTTGTCATTATAGTGAAAGGGTCACAGTTGGCTTCTCAGCTAAGGTTTGGAGACATCTGAGCCAAAACTGAAAGAATTTCATAAGCCCATAAATAGAAAGTGATTATTTTTAGGACATATAGGGGTGGGCAAAAAAAGTAAGTTTACAATTGTTCATGTGGAAAATAATGTAATAATTAATAAATAATAATACAAGAATAAACTCAGTGTTTCACATACTCACAATTGTAAACTTACTTTTGCCAACCCCTGTATTGTCAAAAAATTCTCTATGGACTACCTACTATGGTCTCTTTTACTGGAATTCAGGTCACCCAATTTTTCTTCTAATGAATTAGTTTAGGTTTGGGATTCTTTTATTGAAGTATATTCTTATAATAAATACTATTTTGAGCTAAAACTATTTTTTAATCCCTTTTAAAATAAAAGAGTCAATGTAGTTCACTTTAGGCAACCCGCTTCCTATAAGAGGGTAGGCAGAGTCAAGCACATTAAATGCTTGACTGAAGTGCAATTATATGAAGCAAAGCGATTAATCAAACAGGCAACCTTTACTTAACTAGAATAATAGGTCTGTTCTCTATTGTTGCGAAGTTGTAGATTACTACTGAACTGGTTAAACAATTTTTAGTACTGCTTGTGTAGAATCAAAGCACCTGTTCTTAAATTCTGACTTCTGCTTCCATCAGCAGACTGTCAGGTTCCTCAGAGTTCAGACCCCAGTTCTTTATTCCTAGAGGGGCAAGTCAAAGGAAGACTCTATGCAGCTTTATTTTTAGAACTACATCTCTCTGTGTGTTACTCTGAACTCCAAAAAGAAGATCCCATTTGAAAAAGTCAATGAAATAATTCTGTCTGGTTCATTAATTTGACACTTGCCATAAATACCAGACAAAACTTGTTCCTATTAGCCCTCATTTCATTATCCCCTAAATCAAGCACTAATCATCAGTCTTACCTTTCATTCACTATGGACTTTGTGGCTTAATTTTAACTCCTGGAAATTATTAGGAAAATAAGAAATGAAATGTAGACAAATTATTATGAAGAGGCTGGTAGAAACTGAAGAGTATGTCCAACCTGTGTTACTTTTTGGGTAGATAAGAGTAGGCTCTAGGACAGTGATGGCAAACTTTTTGAGCTCAGCATGTCAGCATTTTGAAAAACCCTAACTTAACTCTGGTGCCGTGTCACATATAGAAATTTTTTGATATTTGCAACCATAGTAAAACAAAGATTTATATTTTTGATATTTATTTTATATATTTAAATGCCATTTAACAAAGAAAAATCAAACAAAAAAGTGAGTTCGTGTGTCACCTCTGACACACGTGTCATAGGTTCGCCATCACTGCTCTAGGAGCAAAGCGTTTTCACATAGTCATGAAACAAGGTCAAATAAAAAACAACTAGGAACAAAGAAATAAATGGCATTTAAAGGAGAGAGAAATTTTGGATACCACATGCCATATTTCTATTATCATGTAGTAGTTGCAGCCAGCTGTCCTTTGGGGTGAAGCCCCATATGTTCCTGTTCCCTGGGCTATTGGTATTTATTTATTTATTTAAATTTTTATTGAATTAACTGGGATGACATTGGTTAATAAAATTATATAGGTTTCAGATATACAATGCTATAATACATCATCTGTATATTGTATTGTGTGTTTACCATCCCATTGGGTTATTGGTTTTAAGGTCTTACTTTCAAATAATAAAGTCTAAAAAAAAAATGAAGTGAATATGTCAGGCATTGCCTTTCTAATGGAAACGTGAAAGGTGTTTCTGCATCAGAGAAAACTGATTGGCAGTAAATGTGGTGTAAAGCCAATAGTGAGTTTTTAAGACTGTAGAGCTGATGAGATCTGACCTTTTAGTTGCAAATGAATAAACTGAGGTCCCAAACAGTAAATTGACTTGTCTAGGGCCATGCATATAGTGCTTTCTCCTGATTAACTGCTAACCATTTTATTCATTCTAATATATTCTTCCAGAATTATATAATTCATTTTTCCTGCATTCAAAGTTCAGTCAACAAACATTTATTGAGTGTCTACTATTATGACACTATTTTAGATTCAAAGAAGAATTACAAGTAGTCCTTCTTACAGGTATCCACCATCAATGACTGCTGATCGTAGGATCCTGCTGGTCTCCATGATTTTCTTAACTTTGAAGATTAAATGAGCTTTATAAAATCCTTATATAATTCCAAACACAGTAAAGATAATTAGAGATGTTATTTCTCATTAGATTATTTGTATTCATTAATAGTACATAGAATCCTAATATTGAATTCGATTCACTTGCAAGAATGAAGATTATTCATTTGTATAACTAGAATGGTTTTACTAATATTAAAATACAATGATTCCAAGAATGCCACAAACAGAATGAATCTGTTTTTTACATTTCTTAGACTGAAATGCTTCAATAAATTCCCCCAGATATTTAAAAAAAGACATGGAAGTTCATATAAGTTTCTTTTTTAAAAAAATGTGATAGACATCTGGCAATGATAGTAATTATCATGCTTCAAAGTTAATAAAGTAGACTCAAGCTACAGTGGACCTAAAGCTACTGGAGAGATGAAAAATATATGTGCCAAGCTCTCAGCTCTGTGCTCAGAACAAGGAGGATGTTTGTGTGACTGGATAAACTATCATCCTTGTAAGAGTCCTACCACCTTGCCTCTACACCTGACTGTGTGGAGAAAAGGCCTATGCAGAAGCCTCCCAAGTTATCAAGTAGATAGCACAGCAAACAGGAATAGTATCAAGTACAGCTAGTTTAATAGAGCAGGTTAAAGCAAGTTGCTAAAATTGAAATACTTTGACTCTTATGGCTTTTCTAATTTTTTGCTTTAACACATTTGCACAGTATGAATGGCAGAACACTCATGTATTATTAAATACAGTTATAAATTCTTTACATGAAGTAGATAATTTAATCCTCACAACAAGCCTATAAGGTTAGTTACAATAATCCTCAATTTTCATATGAGTAAACTGAGGCACAGAACAGTCAAGATTCTTACCTCAGGTCACATAATGAATAGTTGGTATTCTACTCCTGAGATCTTAACTAGAACACAATACTACTTATATACTTGACTGCAGACACAGAAACCACCTGTCATCCTGGTCAGAGATTTCACAAATCAGAACTTTTGGCCAGAAAAGAGAGTGGCTGTGAAAATGCAGAGAAAATGTATTACTAGATACCACTATTTTAAAAGCAACTCAGAAAGCACACCCTTATCACAGCACTAATACTAATAATTTAGTGTTATTTGAAGATGGAATATATCAGTACATTGATGTGTTTTAAAGTCATTAATCATTTTGTGGATGCCATCATCATCATCATCAAAGCATGGCCAATAATTTATGAGAGCCCATTTAATTAAAATGGGCACTTCAAGAATCATTGAATTCAGATGACAGTCTGCTCACTGGAGGCCCCCAGTATAGTGCAGTAATAATGTTGTTGTGGTTCTCAGGAAAAAGAGATTTCATGCCCCAAGAGAATACAGCAAAGAAAAAGCAACATCAGCTCATCCTGATGGGAAAAGTCAACTCTTGTCCAGCTCCTGTCGGAGCGTGAGTACCCTATACAGCTAATGAGTTCTGGTTTCCCCAAGAGCAGCAGGTGGTATATGGCATCCCCACATGGCTCATCGTCTCAGTGCAGACTGTATAGCTTATAGTGCCTGGGGAATGCATAGGAACCATATCTAATCCATCAGGGCAGAGCTGGTAAATGACGTGTAGCTTTGCCATTTGCCTGCTAGTATGCCAAATGAGTTTTCTATCAATCCTAAACTAACAAACTCCTCTCACAGCACTATAAATATACAGGATGACAAAACTGGTTACCTAGCGGATGGCTATTTGCCTTATAAAGATTCTTCCTTTCCAAAAAAATGGTTTTCTTCCAGACTTCTTAAAATAGAGAGCTTTCTTAAATATCCTTAAGGGTGTTATGGTTTATGGAATTGGATTTACACAAGGTTTTAGAAAGGTGAAGGACAGCTAATGTTTATTAAGTTTCATGTTTGATGTCAATTATATCATTATCTTACTTAATCCTCATAGCCACAAATGGAACATGAGCCAACTTGCACAAAGTATGATGGGAAATAAGGGTAAAAATATCAAATTCCATCCTTTCAATGGAAAAACACTGCACTGGCACTCAGACCTGGCCTGCTTTCCCAGGTCTGCTACCAAACTGGGCAGGATCCAAGAACCCTCTCAGAACCTCCATCTCTGCAATTATAGAATGAAGGCTGTTGAACAAATACTTTAAAATCTCTTCCAATAGAAACAGTCTGTGATTCCTTATCCGCAATATTTCAATCCAAAGTCAATAGGGTTGACAAAAGCTTTTAAAGTTGAAATGAGGTTTTTTCTTTACAGCTTCTTCTTTAAAACATGATTAAAGAGATAACCATGGTTTTAATTAGATTCAATTAGTAATTGTATCATAAGTTTAGGAAATACAAAGGACAATGGGGAATAATTAACTTTTAATCTATTTCATTTTATTTTAGCATAAGTCTCTATTTAGGGAGGAAACTCATTAAAAACACCATAAAATGTTCACATATGAATTGGTGGCAGAAGAATACTATAAGTGATCATAGGTATGATGGGAAAAAAATAAAAATGAAAGAAAAGTGCAGTCTTTTTAATGACGGTAATCTATGTTTTATGTCAGTTTGTTGTGAGTCATTTTACAATTTAGAAATCAAGAAAAGAATTACCTGCACTATTTGGACACTGACTTCTCTAGTTCATAGTTTGACAAAGACCTCATTAATGGGATACCATTGTTAATCTCATTTTCTCCCCTTAGTGTCTATGTTATTAATAGCCATGTCAATGCTGATGCTAATATGGAGACAGAACAAAAAACAACAACAAAAAAACCCAAATTGTAATAGTTTGCAGGCAAGTAAGAAAAGCAGTTGTGTGGTTAGAATACCAACCTGGGAGTCACCTACTTTGACTCCTTCATTACTCACATACTCTAAGATGACATGTCATATTTCAATGTATCCATTTATAACACACTTGGCGTTAAGTGCTTTTTAAGGCCTTTTGTGAAAGATGCTAGGATAGTGTATAATAACAATGTTTTAATCATCTTCCTTTCACAACTTTTAACTCTAGTTCTTCCATTTCAAGCCCAGTTTGAATCTTACCTTTTCCCTGGAACTTGCATTGTTAAACCACAAACCACAGTTATGTTCTGAGTGATAACACCTAGTATTATTTATTTTGTGTCAGCCACTGTACTAATAATGTTACATTGCCACTTTTTATTCTCAAATGATAAATAAGAGTAACAGTTTCTTCATTTTATAGAAGAAGAAATACAACTTGAAGAGTTTAAAGAACTTGTTCGAAATCACATAACTGGTAAATTTCAAAGCTGGGATTTTTATAGTGTTTGTTTGGCATCCCCTCTCCCCCATCCCCATGTTGCCATGTTGTGTTCCTGACAAATACACTATATTATTTTTTAAAATTCCTTCTGAGGATTCTTATAGAACTTGAGCGTGATACTTATAACAAAGCATTTACTTTTATAGTTATTTATGTTACCCTCTAGATATTTTGGGCATACATATTTTTTGCTGTAGTCAACATGTTTAGAAGAAAGGAGAAAAAGGAGAAATGATGGGGGGAAAGAAGGTAAGAAAGAAGGGAGAAAGGAAAGGGAAGGTAAGGAAAGAGAATGAGGGAGGGAAGGGGAGAAAAAATGAAGGAAGAAAAGAAAAAAGAAGGGAAGGAAGGAAAGAAAAAATGGGAGGAAGAAAGAGAGAGAGAGAGAGAGAGAGAGAGAGAGAGAGAGAGAGAGACATAGATTTCCCTTGTTACTAGAATAAGATACTATGTGGTTTAGGTCCCATCCATCACATGCATCATCTGGAGACACTGATACAAAACCTATTAAGATAGGGGAAAGGACAAGGTGTGGGCATCCATTTTTCTTCAAATATGTTTGTATTGATATTTTAGAGAGAGAGAGGAAAGGAGAGGGAGGGAGGAGAGAGAGAGAGAGACAGAGAGAGAAACACCCATTAACTCCAGATTATACACCCACTTTTGCACACCCCCTACTGGGGATCAAGCCTGTAACCCAGGCATGTGCTCTGACTGGAAATCAAAATGGTATAGGATGACACTCAATCTACTGAGCCACATGGTCAGGACTGGGTATCCATTTTTTGGGGGGGGGTATCCATTTTTAATGTAACAAATCTCAGCAGAGACAGCGTAGTTATGTTGCTCTGATGATGGTCTCTATCTTTGGTCACTGCCTAATTGTGGCAAAAGCAGAAGCTCTTCTATGGCAAGTTCTGGAGTGTGCTTTCTCTGAGGAATTCCTACAAGCTCAGCTGCAGGATCTGTCTTCAAATTCCCAAAAATCCCAAGCTCTCCTTTACCTGTAATCTATTCCTTTCTGCTTAAATTAGCTAGCATAGATTTGGTTATTTGCAAATAACCTAATCAATAACTTGTCAAATTAATTTTAGTTCCTATATAGTTATCTATTGCTATGCTATAAATTAGTCCAAAATCTAATGCCTTAAACCAATAGATATTTATTCCTCACACTAGAGGCCCGGTGCATGAAATTCATGAATGGTGGCGGCGGGGGGGAGGGTGTCCTTCAGCCCAGCCTGTACCCTCTCCAATCTGACACCCATCGAGGGATGTCTGACTGCCTGTTTAGACCCCATCCCCATCCCCATCCCTAAACTGGCAGTTGGACATTCCTCTCACAATCCAGGACTGCTGGCTTGCAACTGCTCACCTGCCTGCCTGCCTGATTGCTCCTAACCGCTTCTGCCTGCCAGCCTTATCACCCCCTAACCACTCCCCTGCCAGCCTGATCAATACCTAACTGCTCCCCTGCTGGCCCGATTGCCCCTAATTGTCCTCCCCTGTTGGCCTTGTCACCCCCAACTGCCCTCCCTTGCAGGTCTGGTCACCCCCAACTTCCCTCCCCTGCCAGCCTAGTTTCCCCTAACTGCCCTCCCCTGCCAGCCCAACTGCCCCTAACTGCCCTCCCCTGCAGGTCTGATCGCCCACAACTGCCCTCCCCTGCCAGCCATCTTGTGACCACATGGGGGCGGTCATCTTTGACACATAGGACAGCCATCCTGTGTGTTGGAGTCATGGTCAATTTGTATATTACTCTTTTATTAGATAGGATATGCTATAGGTTAAGAATATGGGTATGACTTAGATAGGTCTCTCAGAGGGTTGCAAACAAGTTGTTAAAAGGTCTGAGGTGTTATCCAAAGGCTTAACTGAGGAAAGGATCCTCTTCCAAGTTAGTCATAGATTGTTAGTAGAGTTCAGTTTTTTGAGGGCTGTTGAAATGAAGGCCTCAGTTTTTTGCTGTCTGTTGACTGAAAGCTGCTCTCAGTTCTTTTCCACATGGGCTTGTCTAAATGGGCTCTTACTTCATTATAATGTTCAAGCCAGGATGACAATGGAGAGAGTCTGTTAGCAAGACAGAAGTCACAGTCTTTTGTAGCTTAATTATGGAAATCACTTTCTACCACTTTTGCCAAATTCTATTGGAATAAAGTCACAGGCAAAGGTGAGGGATTATAAATACCAGAATGCTGCCCTAGCTGGTTTGGCTCAGTGGATAGAGTGTCGACCTTCAGACTTAAGGGTCCCAGGTTCAATTCCAGTCAAGGGCACATGACCAGGTTGCAGGCTTGATCCCCAGTGGAGGGCATGCAGGAGGCAGCTGATCAATGATCCTCTTTCATCATTGATGTTTCTATCTCTCCCTCCCTCTCCCTTCCTCTTTGAAATCAATAAAAATATATTTAAAAAAATAAATAAATACCAGAAGGCTGATGTGAAGTTAATTTTATGGTCAACTTACCTAGGCCACAGTACTCACATAGTTTGTCAAACTCCAGCCTAGAAGTCACTGTGAAAGTATTTTTTAGATGAAATTAACATTTAAATTAGGAGACTTTGAATATAGCAGATTACCTTCCACAATATGGGTGGTCTTATCCAATCAGTTGAAGGTCTTAAAACAAAAAGATTGTAGTCCCCCAGGGAGAGGGAATTCTGCCTCTAGGTTACTTTGGACTCCAGTTACAACATCAGCTCTTCCCTGAGCCTCCAGCCTGCTTGCATGCCCCACAAATTTCAGACTTCCCAGCCTCTATAATCCCATGAGCAAATTCTGCTCATTTCTTTCTATATGTATCCACAGCTTATTAGTTCTGTTTCTCTATGGAATCCTGGCTAATACAGCAGGGTTCATTATAGGCTACCTGACAATACTGTCCTCTATGGTTCAAAGGGATAATAATAGTGTTATATGTCAGACAACACTCTCCATTCCAATTAATTTAAAATATATTCATGGAACCATTTAAGAACAAGAGGTCTTAGAGACTATCTAGTCTAACACTATTACCTTATAGAGGTGGAAACGGAAATCCAGATCAGTGGAATAACTTATTCAGTGTTATACAGGAACACAGCAAAGGGCAAGAACCATTTTCTCAATGCTCTTACCACTGTCCTATGAATGATCCTAAGTTGAAAGCTGAGAATCTCACTGGTGACCTGAAGTCTGCTTATAGTGAAGGAAAATTTTCATGGAAATGAACTACCATTATCAAAGTTGTTCTTCCCTCAATTTGCTTGTCTTATAGTGGGTGATGGTTTTGTACTGGTATCTCCTTCATCCTCCAACCCAAATTCCTTAATTATCAATGGCGAGCATAACCAAGACAGTGAGCTGGTGTCATGGATACTGCCAGTGGCTATGGAACATAAGCAAAAATATCTGTCCATAAAGGGATTAAACCCCTGACCTTGGTTGGCCTCATTAATGC
Source organism: Myotis davidii (assembly GCF_000327345.1). Classification (NCBI taxonomy): domain Eukaryota; kingdom Metazoa; phylum Chordata; class Mammalia; order Chiroptera; family Vespertilionidae; genus Myotis; species Myotis davidii. Next base: position 5,532,821 of record NW_006298312.1, read on the forward strand.
TGAGCTTAAACCAACTGTTAGACATATATCATATTCTTTGTTTATAAAGCTGTGTTGTATTATTCTCTCATTAACATCTAGTAGCTAAAAGAAATTTAATTGATTTCTTCAATGTTCTTAATCAGTACTGAATGTTTATCAGTGATATATAAAATAATTAACCTAGCCTTTAAAAATCTTTTTTGTTAAAATGGACCAAAAAAGCACCCTGAAATATGAATTAGGCAAGCAAGAGGTATTGTGATGGATTTTTTTATTTACTGTTGTCTACACATGGTGGGATATATAGGGCTGAATTGTCAAAAACGGCACTCAACCTGGGTGTTCATGATTTGAGGCAATTTGTGGAGATTGAAATCTTGGGTTTTCTAATGCACATCAACTATAAATCCAGCTGCTTCTTCTTGCCCAGCCCAGTAAAAATCAATGCTTTTAGGTGAGGAGCATTGATAAATTATTTTAAGCAGTGATTTTAAAATGACATCCAAGCTCCAGTGAGAGTTTGACTTAAACACACTTAATCAAGGGTATGAAAGGATCACTCTGCCCTGGTGCAATAGGCTGCTGAGGAAAGAACAAACATTAACATGCCTTAAGCCAACCACTTAACAAGTGTGTGATCACATTTGATCGTCACTGCAAACCAAGAGATAGACATTTTTATCTATTGCTCAGAAAACTTAGAATCAGAGAAGTTCAATAACATTTTCAAGGAGAATAATAGTTTTTAGCTGCCTGGAGATCAGGAGTAAAACTCAAATCTATTAACTGCATTGCCCATCTCAAGTGCTTTCTGCTATGTCCCCTATATCATCAGATTATATTTAGCATATCTATTATAAAAACAAAATCTTTATTATCCTATCTTTCTTTCCTCTTCACTTCTCACTTCCCAAAAACATACTCACCCACTCAACCCTGTCCAAACTCTTGTGTACACTCACATGCATCACACACACACACACACACACACACACACACACACACACACGTGTGCGCGGGTACACACCATGCGCACATGGTTGTGGCAAAGCAGCCAAAAACATGACTAGTATTTGGGAAGCATGGTCTCCTCCAGTCTTGTCTCCATCTGTCTCCTCAGACAAATCACTAATCTCAACTTCTTCTTTGTTTGACACACCTGTTCCCTGTGGTTTGGTGTTGTTTTTTAAGTATATATCAAATTGTTTATCAAGTATTGTTGTACTTTAATATCTATACTCCCCTAAGTGAATGGGAGTATAATGTTGTCTGGTTACTTTGATACCTCAATCCTCCCAGAAATTTTAAGCCTCTCATGGCACACTTCTCAATATAAAATCCATTACTAGATCATGGGGGCTATTGAGCAATGGGTATATAGCTGGTAGGACTGAGGAACTAAATTTTCATTTAATTTATTTAAAAAACAAGCTGGGTAAAAAATACACAATTTGTATTGTTTTGCTAGGACTGGAATTCACCTTAATCATGGAAACTTCAGCATTTGAGATGTATGAAATATACAGCAGATTTCAAAGTCTTAGTTTAAAAAACAAAAATGTAAAATATCTTATTAATGTTTTATATTAATTATATGTTAATATAATATTTTAGGTGAACTGGCTTAAATATAATATATTAAAAATAATTTCACCTGTACCTCTTTTTAAAAATCTCTTTGAGAGTACTAGAAAATTTAAAATTACATCTTTGAGTTGCATTATATTTCTATTGGACAGGGATGCCTTAGTTCTTCTTTACTGATGTAGCAGGTCCAGAGTGGGATCTGGAAACCCATTTATGCAGGTGGTCCTGAAGTCCGTCACTGTTGAAAATGACTGCCAGAAGTTACAGAGTCTTTTAGAGCAACCCTTTTATTTATGTTTCATTTTCTAATGTAATAGTATTAGATAGTCTTGTGCTTTTTTTTCCCATTCCTCTCCATCTTAATTTTAAAAAAATTACGTCTTAATTTATCAATACTTAATGAGGCTCAAATATTACAGAAGAGTTGTTATAGGCAACTCACTTTAAATCTTAGCATAAAAATTGCCCCAGCTGGGTGGCTTAGTTGGTTGGAACAGTCATCCCAGACACCAAAAGGTTACAGGTTCAATACCAGCTCAGGGGACCTACAGAAGGCAACCAATCAATGTTTCCCTCTAGAAAAAAAATCAATGAAAACATATCCTTGGGTGAGGAATAAACAAAGTTAGCATAAAACTATGAGCCTGGGGTAGGGCTGATATTATTTTCTATAGAGATAAAGGGGAGCCACCTTCAGAAAGAGAGACCTCCTCGCTGGTCACTGAGAGGTTCTAGAGGTGAGAATGTGCAGCTCTTATTTATTTTATTTTATTTCATTGAGAATACTGATGCCACTATAGTAAGGGAAAAAAAAAAGACTATGAGGGAAGGGTCTTGACATAGCAGTTAACACTTAACATCTCATTTCTTCCTGGTTTGCCTTCCTAGATCAGAGGTCAGAAGGCTAAAAACCACTCTGCATCAATTCCCTGAAGCCTGGATGACAGGCATAAGTTAGGTTTCACAGAACATAAGCATCCACGTGACATATGAAGGCTGCTATCTAGTAGCCATGTTAAAGAGAGAATGAAATTCCATTTAATCTAACATTTCTCAACTATTCCCATTTAAACAAATAATCAATGTAAAAAATTTAATAACCTGTTTTATCCTCTTTTATTTATACCAAGTCTCTTAAAAAATGGCGTATATTTTACTCTGTTGCATCTGCATTTTGACTAGTCACTCTTCAAGAACTTTTTTGTTACGTTTGTCAGTATGCACAGTGCTAGAGCAGGGTCAGCAAACATTTTCTGTGAAAAGCCAGAGAGAAATATTTTAGGCTTTGTGGGCCACCTACAGTTTCTATGGCATAGAATCTTTATTTTTATTTTTGTCTTTAAACAACTTGTTTAAGTGTAGAAGCTCTTCTTACCTCCGGAGCCACACAAATACAGGCCACCTCAGGAACTCTGCGCTCAGTCCTTCCTGCCTCTGGCAGCAAGGGGAGATGCCCTTCTCCGCAATGGAACTCAGCTGCACCTATATACAGCTCTGTTCTCCCCATTCTGCAGAGAGGGCACTGAGGTCTAGAGAATTAGAGCAACTTTCCCAGGTCAAATAGCAGGCAGAGCTCGAAGGAGAGTTAGTATCTAAAACCCAACTCCAAAGCTCATGCTTTTAGACACAGCATCACACATTCTCCATTTCTTTAGCATGGTAAGTGAGCCTTCACTGACCCAGCCAGCTTACAAATATATACTGAACGAATACTTGAGCAACTTTACAAATAACATGTGCAACATATAAATAGTAGGGACATTGTTCCTACCCACATTTAAGCTCATATTTGAAAAGGCTGGACTTTCTTATCAATTTAATTTATAAGATACAAAATGAAGTGGAAATTGACAATAATTTGCTTGCTTCAATTAATATAGAGAACAAAACAGATCGCTCAGGAATGATACATTTAACTCCAAATTGGCAGAGGTACAAGCATTTCATGTTCTCACTCTAAGTCAAGATCTCTTATTAGCTACAGGCATTGTAAAGAGGTACTAAGATGGATAGAGAATCAAAGAGTAACAGCCTACATTTTACTAATATAATAAGCAAGTAGTCAGCCCTTAGGCTAATATATTAGTATGTTTTCTTTCAGCATGTCTATTTACTTGTGTAATTATTCACTATATAAAACTTTTATCCACTGGTGTGGTTGTGTGTGTGTCGGGGGGGAGGGGGGGGTGGCAGTACTCTTCCAAAATTCTCTGGCTTTGCTATATACAAGTGGATCACTTATTATTCCTTCTTACAAAATTTAATAAAATCTCATATTTTAAATCGATTTCTCTTTGGACCAGCTCTCCATTACAAAGCCTTCCTAGAATTGCAATTAACACTAGAAAGACTGAAATTTAGTATATACCTATATTGCCCAAAAGCCGTCAAAATGACTGCATTGTGAAACAATAACTGATGTGTAAATAAATTTGTTTAAAATTAATTTTTAATATTTTTTATATTATTTACAGTTATATAACTGAAGGGCGTACGGGAGGAGGAGTCTGGCCGCGGGGCTCTGGATCCCTCCGCACCCACGGGCTCCGTGAGTCCGGGCCGGCTGCGGCTACGTGGCTGGCGGCGGGCGGAGGGGTGCTGGGCGGCGACCCACCACGGGGGAGCCCTTCCCCCGTGGTCGGCTCCCCGCCCGCCCACGCTGGGGCCGGGGGTCCGTGCGGCAGTGGGAGCCAGACGAGGACTGCGCCCTCCATCTTGCCTTGGGTCCTCCATTTTGGGACAGAGCCGTGTGCGCCCTCCATCTTGCCTTGGGTCCTCCATTTTGGGACAGAGCCGTGTGCGCCCTCCATCTTGCCTTGGGTCCTCCATTTTGGGACAGAGCCGTGTGCGCCCTCCATCTTGCCTTGGGTCCTCCATTTTGGGACAGAGCCGTGTGCGCCCTCCATCTTGCCTTGGGTCCTCCATTTTGGGACAGAGCCGTGTGCGCCCTCCATCTTGCCTTGGGTCCTCCATTTTGGGACAGAGCCGTGTGCGCCCTCCATCTTGCCTTGGGTCCTCCATTTTGGGACAGTGCCATGTGCTTCACCGGAAAAAGCCGTTGCTAGACCCACCCAGGATTTCTCTGGACTAACCAATAATAATCAAGGGAAGTGCACGCCATCACTATGACCACATCCTGTACCGACTCACGCCTGGCCAATCAGCGGGGCCCACAGTCCCCTCTCCTGCCCTCACTCCACCCCCCTATATAACCCCCTGTACCATCAGGCCTCGCTCTCTCGGCCACTGGATTTCCCGCTGTGTTAGTGGGTCTGGTGAACCGGGAGCGCAACCCGGCTTGCATTAAAAAGGACTCTTTGCTTTTGCATCGGACTGACTGGCTCCCTGGGGGTCTTGGGAACTTTGAAATCTGGGCACAACAATAACAAGTTATTAGACATTTCTTTCATGAATTTAGGGTGCAAAAGAAATAAAATAAACAACTTATTAGAACAAGTATCACTGCATAAAGATTCGAATAACAAGTACTAGTTTACCTTATTGAGCAACTGCAACTTATCAAGTATCGACAATTTATCATGTACTTGTATGTTATCATGTGTCGGTAATCGAAAAAAAAATGAAAACTGTTATTTCAATACAGAGGCGAACTGGTCATATAAGAAATTTACTCAATTCAATAATAAGAGTCATTTGATTATTTTGTCGCGAGTGACATGCTAGTGAAAAAGTTATCGGTCGTGACATTTCTTCCACAGCCTGTATATGGCTCTACAAGTTTCAGAACAATGTGTTCACTGAGAAGCATTGACGATGGTTGTTGTTCATCTTTCCCCAAATAAGGAAAACCATTCAAAACATATTTGCTACTAACATCTGATGCAAGCCAGAATTTGATGCCAAATTTGTTGGGTTTATTAGGCATATACTGTGTAAACCTGCACCTGGCTTTTGACGGAAATAATTGCTCGTCAACTGTTATATTTTGCCCTGGTTGATAGCAAGCTTGACTATTTTCAATGAACTTGTCCCATATTTCCGAAACCAAGGCAAACTTATTTGTTTGTAGGTGCCTACTTCTTTTGGTTCTTTTGTCAAAACGAATAAATCGTAGGATTTGCTTGAACTTTTCTCTGGCCATAGTTTTTCTAAAAAATTCGGGACCCTACTTTGCTGACCATAAATAACTGAGTTTTAAATTTTTTGCCTCGTAGGCTCCACGAGCATATAAAATCCCAATAAATGCACGTATTTCCGGTAATGTTGTTGTCCAATCATTCCTCAAAATTCGGCGGCCTTCTTCTTCTGTGCACTTTTTTAAAAATTCCCGCCCCCACACCCCCAGCAGTCAAAATGACTGCTTTCGGGCAATATAGGTATACCACATATATATATATATACCGGAAATGAAGGAGGGGGAGGTAACTACAATTATTAATAAACGCATTTATATGTTGTATAAAAAGTCACAAAATTCTAAGAAATTCTGTCATTATATACATCATTGTTTTTCTAATTGAAATTAAAAAGCAGTCAAAATTACTTCCTTGGGCAATCTAGTGTTAAAATGCAAGCTGGGTATTTCTATGTCCCTTATTTAAATCCTCCAATAAACTTTTCTTTCAATACCTTTTCTACCCTTAATGCTCATCCATGTAATATCCCTCCCTGCTTATAATAGTATTTTTATAAAGTAAAACTCTTAATGAACAGAATAAATAAAACATATTTCAGGGAAACCACGAAGCCTAGGACCTTTTTCTTACTTGGATTTTTCATTTCGATTCATGTAGAAAATGACATTATTTTCAGTATGCATTGTAATTTCCAGTGTAACAACTAGATGTGCTGTCATACTGGTTGCAAAGAGTTTGGGTTTGGGAGCACCTCTCCTATAGGGGAAGGTTACAAATACTTTTGGGTGGAAGACTGGGAGTTTAAGACATAAATTCATTAACTCTAGGAGTGTCTTTACAGTATTTCTATAATATGATTCCAAAAAGTATAAGCTTTTTCTGATGCTGTAAAAACTGGTCCAAAATGCTTTTTCCTTCTATTAGGAAAAAAATAAAATGAGAATACTTGGAGGCAAAAAATATCCATCCTTCAGAGTCTTAGAGGGAAAGCCAGGAAAGTTCTAAATCTCTGAATTTCATTATTAAAAGGTGGGCTTTATTTTCTCCAAGCTTTAGAATCATTTTCATAGGAATAAAATAAGTATCAATGATAGTTGGATAGGATTGATATAATTAAAAAATTAAGTAGTGGAATCATGGTTGAGGTATATAAGTATGGAGACATCTATATATATGAGATATGTAGAGTAAAAAAATATATGGATATCTATAATAATAAAAGCATAATATGCTAATTAGACCAGATGGACAGATGACATTCCGGATGACTTTATGGATGAAGCCAGGGCTGCAAGGGCCAAGGCAAGCTGGGGCTGTGAGGGATGAGCCCCTTGCATGAATTTCGTGCATCAGGCCTCTACTGTGTGTGTGTGTGTGTGTGTGTGTGTGTGTGTGTGTGTGTGTATTTTGGAGAGAAAGAGAGTTGTAGCAATTGAAATCCTGTATTTATTATTCTCATCTACTTTCACAATGTGAGTGAAGTTTGATGAAACTTCTAGCAGACTGGTTGGCCATGAACTTCTTTATGTTTCATGTATATTTATTAAACTCACACATTTAAAGAAATATCTCCAAGCTCTTCAGCTTATTCAATTTTTCTTTTTAATTATAGACTAAAAATGCCTATAAACATTTTGGAATGTCAATTGACAGTTTCCATGTAAGTAGGTGTGCTCTCTCTCACATTAACATGTAAAATAGCTGTATTTTACTCTTAAGCATTTCTGTCAACATCAACATTTTATGGATACCAAAAAGGGTAGGAAGTTGAGGACAGAGTTTCCACTGAGGTAAAAATATTTTGGGTTATTTTTAGCTATTGAGGCATATGATTGAACTTGTTTTCTAACATTACATTGCTTTTTAGTTTACCTAAGTTTCTGGGAAACAGAAGCATTCTGTAAGCGATGTAAATAAGAAGTGTCTAATGTCCCCAAAGAATAAAATCGGTAGATATAAAACTCAGAAGTATATTACTGTAACCCTTTCTCTAGAGCAAAGCAAAACAAACAATAATATGTGGATTTGAATCATGGGTCACCTTTCTTTAACTGGAATAGTTATTTAACCTCTCTCAACATTTCTAAAGATCTTACAAGGATCACTACAAATGATTTCATATATAGCATCACCTAGTACACAGTGCTTTACAAAAACAAATCACTGAATAAACTAATAGTTAATATTAATTTTTGTTGTTATCAAGGAGATGTGATTATAAGGCTGGGAGATGACATCTAAATTTGTAAGTATAGGGAAGTTCAATATCTGCAGCAGACATAGGATGCTTTGTATTGTCCTAACCACAATAGAAGCAAAATAAGTCATTAGTATGGGGTTAATTTAAGTACAGCACAATTGACTAAGAGAATAGCTAGCACTGTTCAACAGGGACAGGACCAATTTTGCAGAGCACAGAGAATCCTATGCCTCTAGTAATTATAAAGATAATTCACAAAAACTATTTGCATTTGCATTCTAGCAATACTCATGTTTTGTACGTTGATGGTATGTGTCCATAAATTTAATAAGCAGCTCACTAAGTGTTTAGCACAAACTTTATAGAAGCCAGTGGTGTGGTTGAGTCAGCATTAGCGATAATGAATAATTTTTTAAATATATTTTTTATTGTTAGTAGTATTACAGATATCTCCCATTGCCCCCCCTTCCTCCCGGCCTCTCTCAACCTCCCCATGTCTTCACTACCTTATTGCCCATGTCCATGGGCTATACATATCTATATATATAAAAGCCTAAGCGACCATTACGACCGAATGACCAGAATGACCTGAATGACCAGTCGACCAGGTGCTATGACATGCACTGACCACCAGGGGGAAGACACTCAACACAGGAGCTGCCCTCTGGTGGTCAGTGCGTTCCCACAGCCAACCTTCCATGGCCAGCCAACCTTTCCTGGTCCCTTCCTCCAGCAGGAAAACCTTTTGCAGTCCCTTCCCCCATTTAGCAGGCCCCATCCAGCAGGCCCCGTCCAGCAGGCCCCATCTGGCAGGCCCCATCCAGCAGCTGGAAGGCCCCCAGCCCCTGATCAGGACTGGGCAAGATGGCCCCAATAAGCCCTGATCGCTGGCCAGGCCTAGGGACCCCATCCATGCAGGAATTTCATGCACCGGGCCTCTACTAAGTATATAAGTTCTTTAGTTTACCTCTTCTTTCCCCCCTCCAACCCCACATGAAGGTATGTCAAGTCTGTTCCATGCCTCCCTGCTGCATGTTTTATTTCGTTGGTGAATTCATTTTGTTCACTAGATTCAACAAATAAGTGAGATCAATTTGTTTTTCTCAGTTTGCCTTATTTCACTTAGCATAATATTTTCCAGGTCCATCCATGCTGTCCCAAGGGTAAGAGACCCCTCTTTTTTATAGCTGCATAACATTCCATAGTGTAAAGATCACACAGCTTTTTTATCCATTCATCATTCATCTACTGATGGGCACTTGGGCTTTTTCCAAACCTTAGCTACTGTAAATAACATTACTATGAACATAGGGGTGCATATATCCTTTCTGATTGGTGTTTGGGGGTTTTTAGGATATATTCCAAGAAGTGGGATTGCTGGGTCAAACGAAAATTCCATTTCTCATTTTTTGAGGAAACTCCATACTATTTTCCATAGTAGCTGCACCAATCTACATTCCCACCAGCAGTGAACTAGTGTTCCCTTTTCTCCACATCCTCGCCAGCATTTGTTGTTTGTTGATTTTTTATGATAGCCATTCTGACAGGTGTGAGGTGATATCTCAGTGTGGTTTAAATTTGTATTTCTCAGATGATCAGTGACTGAGCATTTTTCATGTGACTCTTGGACATTTGTATATCCTCTTTAGAGAAATGTCTATTCAGGTCTTTTGCCCATTTTTTAATTGTTTTTTGTCTTCCTTTTGTTGAGTTGCATTAGTACTTTATATAATTTGGACATTAAACCCTTAAGAGATGTATAATTGGCTAATATGTTCTTCTATACAGTAGATTCCCTTTTAATTTTGATGGTGGTTTCTTTTTCTGTACAGACATTTTAATACTGATGTAGTCCCATTTGTTTATTTTCCCCTTAGTCTCCTTTGCCTTAGGAGATGTATCCATAGACATATTGCTACGTGAAATGTCTCATATTTTACTGCCTATTTTTCTTCTAAGATTTTTATGATTTCAAGCCTTACATTTATTTAAGTCTTTTATCCATTTTAAGTTTATTCTTGTGTATGGTGTAAATAGGTGGTCTAGTTTCATCTTTTTGCATGTATTAGTCCACAGGCTGACGCTCTATCCACTGAGCTAAACCAGTCAGGGTTTGTTATTCTTTCTCAATATTGTTGCAACTATTCGGTGTCTTTCATGGTTCCATATAAATATTAGAGCATTTGTTTTGTGAAGTATGCCATTGGTATTTTAATAGAGATTGTGTTAAATCTATAGATTGCTTTGGGTAGTATAGACATTTTAATGATATTGATTCTTCTGATCCATGAACATGATATGTGCTTCCATTTCTTTGTATCTTCCTCTATTCTTTTTTTTTTAAATGTCCTATTGTTTTCCAAGTACAGGTCTTTTACCACCTTGGTTAAATTTATTCCTAGGTATCCTTTTTTATTGTTGTTGCAATGGTAAATGGGATTTCTCTTTTAGTTTCTCTTTGTGAGAGTTCATTATTGGTGTATAAAAATAACAACTCATCTACTTTTAATCCTCCCAGTGCTTTCTTCATGTCAGATATTTCATTCTTCATTACTGTCTAGTTTTTATTAATGGCCTCCTTTTCCCTTCTCATGCTGTTGTAATTTGCACTAAGTTATTTAAGCATCTTTATAACCATTATTCTGAACTCCATATCTGATAGGTTGCTTTCCTCCATCTCATTTAGTTCTTTTTCTGGAGATTCCTTCTTTTTTCTCATTTTGGGGTTGTTTCTTTGAGTCCCCATTTTAGCTGTCTCTTTGTATTTGCTTCTATATATTAGAGAGAACTGCTGTACCCCCCAGTCTTTGTGGGATGGCCTTATGTAGAAAGTGTATTGAGAAGCCCAGTGGTGTAGTCTCTTTGTTCACCTGAGCTGGATGCGGTAGGAATGCCCCTTGTGTGCATTGTTTGGACTCTGCTGTTGTAATTAGGACTTGATAGTTGACATCCTGTTTGTGGGAGGGATCTCTCTTCTGACTTGCTGCCACTATTGTTCAACCCCAGTGTCATGCCAGCTTTCCAATAGTTGGTAACTTCTTAGCCCAGAGGCTGTGTATACCTTGAGTCTCAACACCTTGATTGACCCTGTTCTCAGCTGTCCTTCCTCCCCTCATGGAGCTGGTCCTGATGTTATCAGCTATAGGTGCTTGGGGTCCTTCTGGCTTTTGTTTTGCTGAGCATTCCTGGAGCATGTCATGTGGGGTGAGGACCCAATCTGCTGTTTCTGACTAATTATATTGGCAAAGATGCAAAGCCTTCAGCGCTCCACCTCTGCCTGCAGAATGACAGGATTCTGTCTTGAATTGCTATCAGGCAATCATACACAGGTGAGGTGAGTGGTTTTTCAACAGGGTGGGACAATGTTTCCTGCCTGAAGGTTAGTTATTATTTTCAGTCATTTATGGGCCTCGGAAACTTCACAGAGTGGGATAATGGATTTTCCAATAGGGTGGGTCAACTGTCTCTCCCCGAGGCAAAAACAGCAGGATAGTTAAGGTTTGCCTGAGAAAGATGTCCTTCGCAGCATGAGGGAATGACTCAGCACAGGAAACCAGGGTGTTTCACTTCAGAGCTCTAACCCTGGATCCCCCAATCCTGGCTTGTGTTTATACAGCTCAAATCCACTTTTCCCTCCCTCTGCTGGAGCCCAGGGTGAGTGACTGCACTAAAAATGTTGTGTGTTGGCCCTTTAAAAGGGTGCCTGCATTTTCAGCCATATAACCCTGGGAAACAGCAACCCTGCTATTTTTCATAGCCAGATGTTATGTGGGCACCTTTCTCAGTTATGTTGCTCTGTGCTGGGGGGCCCAGGTTTGGTATTAGACCCCAGACTTCTCAGTGAAAACCCCCCACAGCTGAGATATCTCTCAGGAACTTCAGCTGCTGTCTGTGGGAACCCAGCTAGCCCTTTCTTGCCATTGCCTTTTCTGCTAATCTCTATGTGGTCTCTGCTTTCTATCCTTGGCTCAGAGTTCTCTCCAGCTAGTCCTGGGTTAATTTTTCTGGGTTATTCTTTTATATTTTAGTTGTATTTCCAGTTTGGTCCTGGGAGCATGTCTGTGAGTTTCCACTTACTCTGCTGCCATTGATAATGAATAATTAAATATTCAGGTATTGTAAGCCTGTTCTTCAATCATTGGTAGCTTGAAATTGACCATGATAGAATTACCTATGAGTACATCACAGCAATTGGCAAATGCTACAAATCTAAGGTTGTGCCCACACCACAGACCTGGTTTACCAGTAAACTACTGATGCAGTTACATATATATTTAATTGCCAACTTTAACACTTAAAAGTTTATAGCCTTTAGCAAACTTTTCTTTCTTGAAATTTCCTCATTGAGAAAATCCTATATAATAAAAGGCTAATATGCAAATAGACTAAACAACAGAACAACTGAACAGCTGGTCACTGTGACAAGCACTGACCACCAGGGGGCACGTGCGAAACATGGTGGGCATGGCAGCAGGCAGCAGAGTGTGAAACATGGCTGCAGGATGGTGGAGCAAGTGAGTGGGGGTGCTAGACCAAGTGAGTGGGGGTGCTGGTCACTGTCATTGGGGTGAGCCTCTGGTGGTTACTGAAAATTCTTTGCTCCTGCTTACCACAGTCCTGACCAGCACTCGCACCTGCTGCTGGTGCTGGAGCTGCTGCTCACACTCACTGCCAGCACCCAGCACCAGCCCTGATCACTTGGTGCCATCAGCGGGTGCGAGCAGCAGCTGCCAGCCCTGACCGCCCCTCAGGGCTTCTCCACCTCCCCCTGCTCCTGAGGGGCAATAGGGGCCAGAAGCCACCTCTCGTACCCACTACTGGCGATGGCCCCACTTGCACTTGCTGCCAGTGCCAGAGCCGCCACTTGCACCCACTGACAGAGCCGGCCCCACTTGCATCTGCTGCTGTCAGCAGGTGCGAGTGGGGCTGGTGCCATCAGTGCATGGGAGCAGCACCAACAGGAGCAGGGTTACCGGCAGACAGGGGACCAGGGGCTGTGGTGGGAGTGGCTGGGCGGGCGCGTGGAGGATGGGCCAAAACCTACCCCTGTGCCCACCATAGCTTTGCGGCAAACAGTTCCTTTCAAGTTGCATGAATTCATGCACTGGACCCCTAGTATTATAATAATTTCTTTGTCATAAAGTTGCTTTGAGGATTGAGTTATCTTATGTAATCACCTAATATATATTCTATAGTAGATAGTTTATAAGCCAAAATCATAAAAGTAACAATAATGAGGAGAAAATTAGGAACTAAAAATAAATAAAGAACTTTCTGGGAACAATGGATTTTTGCTGTATTAATGGCTCTCATTAAGCAAGTGATTCTAAATTTATAATAGACAAGAAATTCAACTCAAGGTTTTGCTTACCATGAAAAGAACTGTCGTGTGCTTTTCCACTCTCCCTAAACTATGAGATGAGAGAACCTATTCTACCAGAGGCACTTTCTTCATTAGCATGTTGCTCTGGAACTGGCTCACATAAGCTGTCCATAGAGCCCCCCTTTAATAAAAAGATTTATGTCAAGAAATAGCAAAATAATAATTTTCCTTGAACTGTCATGTAAGGGGAAAATTGGGGGACATCTATAATACTTTCAACAATAAAGATAAATTTAAAAAAGAAAAAAGCCATCTAACCTATCTACCCACCTTTATGTAGTACCCTATCTAAACTATCCTTGGCATAGAGATTAAGAGTTTATGGTATGTTGGTTTTCAACAGAAAACAAGACAGTAAAGTAAGGCATTCTTGGCTCTTATTTCAGAGCCAGAAATTCAAACAAGACTCTAAGTGTTGGAGAGCCATGAACAAAATGAGGCAATTTCTCAAGAAGCATGATAAAGACATCAAGTTCAAGACACTAAATAAAGTGTCTTGATTTGGATATCCATAAACTGTGTTGGGTGTCAGGTGTTGGTTTTACATATGCCTCTCATTAGTTTTGTGCCCTTGTATAAGAAACACAATCTGTTGTACTTCAGCTTCCTCAAGTGTAAAGTAGCAATTGTCACCCTACAGAGGAACAGTCAGGATTGAATGAGCACAGTGTATGCTTTGGAACAACAAAGTATGTCATAAGTACAATTAAGGCATTAACATTAAATTATAAAATTTTCATATTAAGAAATAATACTGCTTATTTATTTTTTATCTTTTATGGAATAATGAATTTTAAAATGTATGAGTTGCATTTAAAACTATTGTGAACTCTATCATAAATCTTTCAATTTGGAAAACAAACTTATTAACTGAATTGACTTGTGGATTTTTTTGTTTGTTTTCTTTTTGAGACAGAATTGCTCTAGTTATGGCATCATCTAGAACCAGTCTTAAAGGAGAGAGGTATGCACTAAGTATATTGACATTTTCTAGATATGGTAACTGATTATACTGATAATGGTATCATCAATATAAAAGTCACTTGGATTATGAAAAAGTTATCTTGCTTGAAACAATGTGTAAAAAGTTATAGTGTTGAACTAAGATGGTCTTATTTTGAAAAAAATTGTTTTGAGATACAAGCAAAGTACAAACTGAATTGCTTTTGATAGGTCTACCTTTACAACATTCAAACAATGAGCTCTACAATTTGAAATTTTAAGTAACCCCAGCTCCAAACACATGGAAAATTATTAGGAAAAACAAAAACCCTAAATAAGACCTAAAACATTGTGTTCTAAAATACGTAAATATGTAGTGAAACAGAAAACCTAACAGAAACACAAAGTGGTGAGTAAAGGTAAAGCTTTGGACCTGTTAAGCACCCATTCCCAAACAGGTAGCACTAATCAGATTTGGTGCCTTGTGGGGAAACATGCATTAGACATACATCCTTCATATAAAGCAAACTCCATGCTGAAATCCGGGGCTACAGCAGCACTCACAATGAAAAGAGGCTGGAAAAAAAGGTCCTTCCAACAATTGAGGCTTTTGGTTCTAAGAAGCTGCAAGCCAGAAAAGCAAAGTTCAACAACACAGCCAGCATTTTGGATGAGATTTCTGGACCAGCAATATAAGCCTTGATGCTAAATTGGGGCCACAGACAGACTTGAGATTTTGTCTCACAATTGGATGGAGCAAAGGGAAGAGGCCAGGAAGAAGAGATAAAAACAAAGAGGGAGAGAGGGTAGATGTTGGAGGGAGAACTGGGAATAATGGGAGGGAGAAAAGAATCAGAGGCACAGGGAGAGGGACAGAGAAGAGAAGAGAAAAATAAGCATATGAAACTGAATATTCATAAAAATTTATAGTAAATAATTAAAATTTTAATGAGCTCTACACTTCTCAAAAAAATTAGAAAATGCTGAGGAGTTTTCATCAAAGGTGTAAAATAGAAAGATAATACATAGCACACATGACATTCAGGTAGAAGTATGAAGGGTATATTGAGATACTAGGACATAGAATTAATAAGAATTCTAGAAAAATAAAACGACATAATTTTTTTTCAATTCAAGAAAACTATAGACCAATTTTACTTAGGACATAGTTTTTAAAAATCCCAAATATCATGATAAACATTAAATTTAATAATGTATATAAAAATATATCATGACCAATCAGTATTTGATATCCTATAAATAAAAGCCTAATATGCTAAATATCTGGTCGTCCGGTTGCTGTTCAACCAATCAAAGCATAATATGCTAATGATATGCTAAGGCTGCTCAACCACTCGCTATGATGTGCACTGACCAGTTGCTATGACATGCAATGACCAGCAGGGGACAGATGCTCTGACCAGTAGGTGAGCTTGCTGCTGTGATCCGGCCAATCAGGATTGAGCAAGATGGGCCAGACATGCCCTCCCCAGTGGCCAACCTCCCACAACCCTCCTCAACCCCTATCATGCGCTAGTGGGGTCCCTTGGCCTGGCCTGCACCTTCTCATAATCCAGGATCCCTGGAGGGATGTCGGAGAACCAGTTTTGGCCTGACAGCAGAATGACTGGTCACTATAACGCATGCTGACCACCAGGGGCAGATGCTCAATGCAAGAGCTAACCCCTGGTGGTCAGTGCGCTCCCACAGGGGGAGCGCTGCTCAGCCACAAGCCAGGCTCATAGCTGGCGAGCACAGCGGTGTGGCAGGCGCCCCTCCCACCTCCGTGCCAGTGCTAAGGATGTCCGACGGCTCCCGGGTTGTGAGAGGGTGCAGGCCGGGCTGAGGGACCACCCCATACCACTCCCCAGTGCTTGAATTTCATGCACTGGGCCTATAGTCTATATATAAAAAGAGATAATATGAAAATTAGGTCAGGACGCTATAATGGTCACAACCAGCTTAGGAGGAGGGGCCGGGCATGGGCCTGGAGCCGTAAAGAACAACACACAGGGTGGCCCATGCCCAGCCCTGGAGCCAGACAGAACAACATGCAGGGGGGCCAGAGCAGAGACACAAACCTGGTTCCCAGCAGCCCTGCAGCCACAGTGCTGGGCTCCTGGGGGCCGAAGCATAAACACAAATCTGGCTCCCAGCAGCCCTGTAGTCGCCGAAGCAGAGACATAAACCTGCAGGGGGACCTGGCCCCCAGCAGCTCTGCGGCCATGGTGCTGGGCTGTTGGGGGCCGGAGTGGAGATACAAACCTGCCAGGGGGCCCAGACTCCTGCAGCCCTATGGCCGCAGTGCACCAGCAGTCCTGCCTCTGCTTGGAAGCTGCAGAGGAAACGCCTTTTCTTACTACTCATTGGCTAAGCTTGCAGTATGCCACTTGTTTGGGTAATAAGAATTCATGAAGGTAATCTAGGGTTTTTCCACCTCACTCCTGGAGGAAAACACGAAGATCCGCTGCTAGAGGGGCTAAAAAATGTCATATCCTGCCCTAGCCAGTTTGGCCCAGTGGATAGAGCCTCAGCCTGCATTCCACAGAGTCTGGGTTCGATTCTGATCAAAGGCATGTACCTAGGTTCCAGGCTCCTCCCTGACCAGGGCCCAGGTCAGGGCTCATGCAGGAGGCAACCAATCAAAGTGTGCCTCTCACATTAACATTTCTATGTTTCCCTCTCTTTTCCATGCTCTCTAAAAATCAATGGAAAAACATCCTCAGGTGAGGATAAAAAAGAAAGAAAGAAAGAAATGTCATGTCCTGAACAACCAAATGACCAGTCGACTGGTTGCTATGACACACACTGACCACCAGGGAGCAGAAACTCAATGCAGGAGCTGCCCTCTGGTGGTCAGTGCACTCCCACAGCCAGCCTCCCATGGCTGGCCAATTTCCTGCAGTCCTTACCCCCGGCCAGCTGCCCAGATCGACCCTGATCCAGACTGGGCAAGATGGCCAGGCTGAAGGACCCCACTGGTACACAAATTCTTACACTGGGCCTCTAGTAGGAATACAAAGGTGTTTCAACATTTAAATACACATTAGAATATTAAAAGGAAAGTTTACTGTTTCAATAAATATTTTAAGTCATTTGAAAAAGTTATTATTCATTCATAATAAAAATTTTAGCAAATTGCAAAACGATAGAACTTTCTTAACCTTGTTAGTTTTATTTATCAAAAACCTTTGGAAGACTTAAGTAGAAGAATTACATGGACATTAGAAATAATACCAGAATGATCTCTTTTGACCCACCCACCCTCCCCCACCTTCCCTCTGAAATTTCACAGTCTGTTCTATGCTTCTATGGATCTATTTTGTTCATTAGGTTCTACATATGAGTGAGATCATGTGATACTTGTCTTTCTTTGACTGGCTTATTTCACTTACTACAATACTCTCCAGGTCCCTCCATGCCATCTCAAAGGGTAAGAGATGATTATTTTTTACTGCTGTATAGTATTCCATGGTGTAAATGTAACACAGCTTTTTTACCCACTCATCTACCGAGGGGTACTTGATGTTTCTTTCTTTCTCCCCCTCCCTCCCTTCTACTCTCTCTAAAAATCAATGAAAACAATGTCCTTCGGTAAGGATTAATAACAGCAACAGAAGATATACAAATCAAATCTATCTTAATCAAAATCCCAGCAAAGATTTTTATAACTTGACAAGATGATTATAAATTTACATAGAAACAAAAAGTCCAAATTTTGAAGAAGGACAAGGAGAGGTATTTTGAGTGAGATATCTACTTGGCATTAGAATTATCTTAATAGGTATGTAAAAGTGCAAGCATAAGAAAAGGAATAGAGATTAGCCAGTTGGATAGGATAGAGAGTTCAAATAAAGATAGAGACAGCATTTCAAATGACTGAAAAAATGGTGCCCAGACAATTGATTGGTGACCTTATGCTCAATAACTATGTGATGAGTTCAACAAAAAAATAATCTTGCTTCTAAAGAACAAGCTTTAAGCCTTACCACAGTGTAAAACTCTAAGAAAAATTCCAGAGTCAAAAGGATGTTCCTGCCTTCCCTTCAAAAGATAGACCTCCTTTTTAGTTTATAGTTCCGAAGTACTATCACCTTTAATGGATTATTTATAGTATTCTTGGTTCAGAATGGGTAGTTCATTAAATTTGTCTTATATTTCTCTTAAAAACTCCATTTACTAAAAGATTTACACTTCCCCCCTATACTTAAATAAGAGAATGTTTAACTCTTTCACTGGCTTTCCTTAGTGGTAATCTTAATGTGTTGCTTAATGTTTAAAATCACCTCTACCCTAGAGACTTAAAGGTCAAAATATCTATAATAATAATAAAAGCGTAATATGCTAATTAGACTGGATATTCTTCTGGATGACCTTCTGGATGAAACCGGGGCTGCAAGGGAAGCCCGGTTCCCAGTACCAGAGGGAAGTTTGGGTCCTGGGTGCCAGAGGGAAGCCAGTGCTGGCAGCTGGGGGAAGGAAGGAGTACTCTTGCACAGATTTCATGCATTGAGCCTCTAGAATATTCATATAGGCCTCCACTTTATAATGCTGCAATCCTTCTTTCCACTAAATCAGTGGCTTTTAATCTCTTTAAAATGTAGTGTCCCATATGTTTACATTCATAGACAAAGTAAAACATGCTTTGAATTATGCACAATGCCTGGCAAAAGTTGTAACTCCAACCCCTTTTCACAGTTCATAACAGCACAGTGGGGTATCATAAGACCCTGAGTGAAAAGAAGGAATACAGAACACCTAAAATGGTTCTGATTTTTTTTACAAGTACCTTGCAGACATTTTCTTATTGAAGCAACTTATTTTGATAATATATAAACTTTGGAATGCTTGGACAAAATAATTCAGTGCTTGTGATGGTTCAGTCTGATCCAGTATGTTTCTGAGCAAGTAATTTTTTGAGGATAACTTTAAAAGAAAAAGAGCTACAGTCAAATTGAATTTATGAGGCATGACTTTAAAGCAATCCTGTTCGAGTATTTGTTCCTTTCCCTATATCACAGGGAAAGGCAATTATGTTCATTACATGGTTATATGTCTTTAGTAGCAGGATTACAAATGTATGCCACACTCTACCAAGCTACGCTATGTGATAGAAACATTAGCATACTGATTATAGTACCTTCCACAGTGATTCCAAAACACAGTCACCTCTGCTACCACACTGCCTATTTCCATGGAAGTATCTACACTAATAAAAGAGAAAAATGGGAATTGGCATATGACGCTACCCTTTTCATTGGCTAATCAGGGCTATATGCAAATTAACTGTCAACTAAGATTGGCAGTTAACTGCCAACAAGATGGCGGCTAATTTGCATATGTAGGCACAATGCAGAGAGGCGAAAGGGAAAGCAGGAAGAAGCCCCATGCC
>NW_006298312.1:5552614-5560130 GCF_000327345.1 Myotis davidii
CCTGCCAGTGGCCTCAGCCCTGGTCAAGGGGCCGATCCCGTGATTGGTGACCGGAGGGTGATGAGGGTCAACTCCTCTGGCCGAGGCATCAGGCCTGGGCGGGGGGCGGGGGGTCCCCTGCCCAGGCCTGATGCCTGGGCCAGAGGCATCAGGCCTGGGTGGGGGGCGGAGCCGGGGAGTGGGGGGATATGATGGTCCCCTTGCCCAAGCCTGAAGCCTGGGTCAGAGGCGTCACGCTTGGGCGGGGGGTGGAGCAAGCGATCAGAGGGAGATGGGGGTCCCCTGCCCCGGCATGATTCCTGGGCCAGAGGCCTCAGGCCTGGGCGGGGGTCAGAGCCAGTGATCAGGGGGAGATGGGGGTCCCCTGTCCAAGCCTGACACCTCTTGACACCTCTGTCAGAGGTGTCAGGCCTGGGCAAGGGGCCGATCCTGCGATTGGAGGGTGATGGGGGTCAACGCCTGAGGGCTCACAGTATGTGAGAAGGGGCAGGCTGGGGTGAGGGACACTCCCCTCCCCCACACCCAGTGCACGGATTTTGTGCACCGGGCCCCTAGTATTCACATAAAACCACATATAACTCTTTTAGATCAACTAGAAAAGAATGCACAATGCCACTCAGATCACCTAAAATGAGATTTCTTCTGTCAGATTTATATAGCACAAAGCAAATTTGAGTGCTGGTAGTTATTTTGTAAATTGGGACTCTCTAGGCAACCCGAACTCGATGATTCAGCCACCACAATTCACAATTGCATTTTATTTTTCAAGAAGCTCTAAGATTAAATCCCTCATCTGGCTTAAAATGCCTCCTGTTTAGATATTACAGCCTATGTCAGTGCCATCTCTAGCACTTATGTTAATCTTATTTGCAATATAGAAAAACAAACATCAACGTAAACCATTTTATTTCCCCAAATGACAGGGATCTTCCATCGACATCTTGAAAAACCAATGAATAGGCATAGTGCCCTGCTGTAAGCACAGATAGAAATGAATAAAATTATTTTTGAAATCCAGTTTTAGCTTTGGCAGGTGGTCACAATTGCACGTCAAAATTAGAAAGTATTTTCACATCTATGACTACCTGCTAACTTTCTCTGATCTACTTCAGGCTAAAGAAAAAGAAAAGTAATAATGTAAAATAGAATTGGAGCAGTGCATGCACCCTTAAATGAGCACATCTGCAGGACTGGATTAATCTTTTGTACCTTGTATTTACAGTGCTGTGTAACTCAGAACGCTGCTCCATGGTAGTGTAACCAAGCCAACATTGAATGGAATTTATTTCTCAAATAATGAAGAGATTTTTATTCCTAGGATGTTTCAAAGCAGCACAAGCAATCCACAGGCAGCATATTTTGAATTTTTTCTCATATTTTTAATAAATAGAAGAAAATACTTGCTCAAAAATACAACTTACATACATACTTACAAACTCAGCACAAAATGTTAAACAACTAGTAACTGTTGTAGATAAATGTCTCTTTTATTTGTAAATTACTTGCCTCTGAATAGTGTTGGCTTATGTGCTTTAATGAAAACATCCTTTCTCTTCTTTATGATGTGGACTTTGTTACCAAATCCTAAATGTATTAATATTACCTATAGGAAGTATGGGTATACACTAATTTCATTTTTTTAGTTGGCACAATAAATACAAATGAGAATATAAATGGTGCATGTAAAGAAACTTACCAGTGAAAAGCAGAAAAGATTCCATTTTTGTCAGCTTCAGTCCCTTGCTACTTAAAAAATATGACTGGCCCTTGTAGCTCTCTCTTGCCTTCACAGCTGTTTGGACAGTTCTCATTGGAGATTATTACAAAGTAAAATCCCTGCCACAATCCAGGGGATTCAGGGACCATTATCAAGTGAGATGGGTCTCTATTGAACACTTTCCTAAATTAATGAGGAACCTTAACTAATAAAATAAGAGAATGAGACTTACCATGATCTGTAGCAGGGGTCCTCAAACTTTTTAAACAGGGGGCCAGTTCATTATCCCTCAGACCGTTGGAGGGTCGGACTATAGTTTTTTAAAAAACTATGAACAAATTCCTATGCACACTTCACATATCTTATTTTGAAGTAAAAAAAACAAAACGGGAAGAAATACAATATTTGTATTTGCATGTGGCCTGCAGGCCGTTGTTTGAGGACCCCTGATCTGTAGAAACAGATTTCAAAGGTAGTGATAATATTCCTAAAACCTGCAGAAAAAAAAATGTAATGAAAACAACCGTAGGCTTAGCTAACTAAATTGAAAATATGAAGCAAATCCTATAAATAAATATGTCATTTCTCCTTCCAAAGGTGCTAGGTCAAGGCTCTGTCTCATCCCTATTTTCTCTTGCATTAAGAAAAATATTGGCTCTCTTATATGGCAAGATACTAAGATAAGCACATTTTTATGGTGGTAAGATATGCATAATATAAAATTTACCATTGTAACCATATTTACGAATACAGTTTTGTGGCATTGAGTATTCATATTATTGCACAACCATCACTACTATCCATCCCTAGTACTTTTTCATCTTGTAAAACTGAAACTCTCTACCCACTGAACACTAAATCCCCTCTAGTCCCTCCTCCATGCCCTGGCAATCACCATTCTACTTTCTGTCTCTTTTAATTTTGCTAATTAAATAGGTACCTCATGTAAGTGGAATCTTATAATATTTATCCTTTGGTGATTGGCTTACTTTACTTAGCCTAATGTCTTCACCCATGGTACAGAACATGTTAGAATTTTCTTCTGTTTAAGGCTGAATAATATCTCTCTATATATATATAAAAGCCTAAGTGACCAGCCAACAGGCCAGCTGGCTGACCAGCCAGTAGCTATGACACAACTGACAACCAGGGGGCAGACACTCAATGCATGAGCTGCTGAGGGACAGCAACTTTGCAGAGTGCCCCTGGGATGACACACTGCCAGTTTCGGCCTGATCTCCACAGGCCAGGCTAAGGGACTCCACCTGCTGGAGGGATCTTGCTCACTCCACAGATGCCCTTCAAGCCCCGGCGCTGCCCCAGGTGCAGCCGGCTAGGGAGAGACTGTGGGAGGTTGGCTCCAGGGCTTGTCCAGCCCATCTCACCCAGTCCAGCCCCGCTGGCCACCGTCTAATTAATTTCCTTTCAATGTGCACGAATCCATGCGCCCAGCTTCCAGTTTATTATATGTGTATATGCCACCTTTTGTTTATTCATTTGTTGAGGAACACTTGGGTTCCTTCTGCCTTTTGGCTACTGTCACTAATGTTGCCATGAACATGAGTGTGTAAATAATCTATTTGTGTCCTGCTTTTCATTCTTTTGATCACAGACCCAGAAGCAGAGTTGCTGGAAAGTTAAACTCAGATCTTGCAAATATATTTCTTCTTCAGCTGGTTCTCGACTTAATTTCCCTTTAAAGAACATTTATTTCTAATACCTTTGGAAAGAGCATCTACAGTGTTCCAAATTCTTTAATTATATATTCCTTTTCTGGAAATATATCAAATGAATACATCAAAAATATATTAAAATATATCAAAAGGCTAATGAAGTCAGAGTCATGGCCATTGTCTGCAAATGTCCTTCCCTTCCCTTCATGGTCTGAAGATGGACACACAAGCTTGAAGCATTAAGTCCTCACCCAGCTGCTTTCAGATGAAAAAGGACCAAGGTCAACACCAATGTCAAGCAGCCCTTGTGTTTGCCTGCCTTTTTGTCATTCCTCCCAACAGCTTCATCAGCCCTCTAACTTCTGCTTGCTTTCCCAAGTTAGAATTCCTGGGCGGTATTATTTAAGGTACATTTGGAGCAGATGTAATATTGAAATTTTATTAAAATCAAAACCAGATAAAATAGAATGTCAAATCTCTTCCTTTTGTCTCTTTTAGAAGCTACATTATTAGTTCAAGTCCCAATATTTTAA
Organism: Myotis davidii; assembly: GCF_000327345.1. Classification (NCBI taxonomy): domain Eukaryota; kingdom Metazoa; phylum Chordata; class Mammalia; order Chiroptera; family Vespertilionidae; genus Myotis; species Myotis davidii. Next base: position 5,556,538 of record NW_006298312.1, read on the forward strand.
AAAATTGATTATAAATTTTCAAACATACTCAAATATAGAATTCAATAATCCCTCTATATTACCATCACCTTTATTTTAAAAAAATCAAGATTTTACAACAGTTTCCTTCATCTATTCCATTTTATCTTTATTTTCTTTCCTACTTCAGTATTTTATACCCCAGATGTCATGTCACTTCTCTCTTACACACTTCACTTTGTATCTCTAAATTTTTTGACATTTTCATACGTAATCGGAGTGCCATTGCTACACTTAAAGATTATTCCTTGGTAACTTTGAATACCTCCCTTTAAGATGGAGTCTATCTCTTGGTCCCTTGAAAATGGGCTGAAGCTGCAGCCAGCTGGGGAGAGACTGTGGGAGCATTGATAAATGGAATATAGCGGAGTATTGTTGTGCTAGATCTAAGCCTCGCCTTTCAGAGGGCTGCCAGCTTCCATTTTCTCCTTGGGACTCAATTGTCCTACTGTGAGGTTGCCCAAGCAGCAGATGAAACGACCAACATACAGAACATTCCAGGGCTCTGCCGACAGCCCAGCTGCTCTCTCAAGTTGACAACAGGTGTGCTCACCCTGAGTGAGGCCTTCTTGGAAGTATGTCCTCAAGTCCCCAATGAGCCACCCAAGTTATGTTGATGGAGCAGAGTGCTGTCCAGAGACCTGGGCTACCTGCAAAATAGTGAGAAAATAAATTGCTGTTTTAAGCCACTAAGTTCTGTAGTCATTTGTTACTTGACGAGATAGTTAAAATACTTTCCATAGTAAAATTCTCCAATAATCTTTATTTAAAAAGTATCTTTTCATTTGTTATATTTGTATCAAGATCCAAATAACGTCTCTCTCTCTCTCTCTCTCTCTTTCTCTCTCTCTCTCTCTCTCTCTCTCTCTCTCTCTCTCTCTCCCTTGCCACTAACTTGTTGCAGATATTAGTTCCTGTGAAATGCATCACATTCAAAATTTTCTGTGGCTTCTTTTTATCATTTGACTTAATCTTCCATCTCTGGTATTTCCTATAAATGGAAATAACTTTTTTCTATAAATGGAAATTGGTTAGATTCTGAATCAACTTTTTAGAAGAACATTACATAGGTGATGCTGAGTGATATATTTTATCATATTATGGGGCACTCAATATTTCTCATTTTTGCTGATATTAAGATAGTCCCATCTATTGATTACCCAAACAAATACTATTCCATCAGAAGCTACAAAATAAGGTTTTTTTAATTGTATGTCACTCACATTAACTAGTAGAAACATTTTGTGAAGTGAAAATTTCTCTCATCAGGTAGTGTTACAGTTAACAAAAAGAGAGCACCCAGATGGATAGGCACACGTGACAATGTCCGAGCGAGAACTTATTGCTCTAGTTATTTTTTCAGTGGCACCCCATGAATTATTGTTTTTCTCCCCACTCCTCCTCTCCCTCCTCCTAACCTTCTTTCTCTTTCTCTTTATTATGACATTAAGAGCTTACAGAATTTTATATACGCAATGTGCATCAGTTAATGCTGTCATATTGTTTTGAGGCACAATCTGTCCTATCTCAGTCATTGAGAGTCTTTCGGTGAACGTGCTCTAGCAAAGAACAGCTTATTGTTCTTTGACTTGTTTGAATTCCAGCACAACAGGATGTCCCTGGCTCACTTTGTACATTTTCCTCCTCGGATCTAGATTCAGCCATCCATCTAAGAAAAGGCTAACATATTGTAATTATTTCTGGAAGGCCAAGTCTATGGGCCATGGTATTTCTCTGTTCTTTTTTCCTCTTTGACTCTCATTTGCTGGTTTTAAGAAACCAGTTATTTCTTACATACCCAACCCCATATATAATAATAAAAGTATAATATGCTAACTAGACTAGACATCTTTCCGGATGACTTTCTGGACGAACCCAGGGCTGTGAGGTGTCCCGGGTGCCAGAGGGAAGCCGGTGCTGGAAGCCAGGGGAAGGAAGGCTTACTCTTGCACAGATTTCATGCACTGGGCCCCTAGTGTATGTATAATGATTAGGGAACTTGTTTTTTCAAACCACCTATTGGTAGTAAAATTTAGGGTCAATTATACTTTAATTACATGGACTCCTGTCATTAGGGAGGAGGTGGCTACTGGGAGAATCTAAAGATAATATCAGTATTCAAATTTTAAAATCTTTGAAAAAATTTGTCTTTATTCTTCACCCTGAAATTTTCCTGACTCCTGTGCCTGGTAGAAGCAATAAAAACAAGAAAATATCCTTTTTGCAAAGGTCTCTGAGGTTTTTTACATGACACCAGGACACCCACTCCTCAAAAACCATTGTTAATTCAAAGAAGACAATAGATCCTGGTAGGCACACAGCAAATGCCTCCATTGCCTCTCCTCAGACCCGTCTCTCCTCATTTACTGAAAATTAACTATCTTTTAACTACTTCCTCTGCAGATAGAATTTCTATACATTGTAAGCTGACCATTACTTTTTATTCCAATAGGTAGTTATTAGGCTAGTGTGCAAAAATCATACACTTTTAAGCCAGACAGATCTGCATTTTAATTCAACAATTTACTATGAAATTTTAACAAATCACTTCATTTCTGTGAATGCCAATTTCCACTTCTACAGAAGAGTGATGACAGAATCTATGTTAAAGGCTTTTTATGTAAATTGATACCAAGGCATGTAAAAATAATTCCAGGAAGAATTTAGCAAACTGTTATTATAAATTAATTTTATCACTTCTTCCAATTAAAGTGCACACCAATAGCAGCCACACTGACTGTAACTGTCTCTCAGAAAGAAGGAAGGAAGTGTGTCAGGGCTAAGTGCACTGGAACAGAAGCCACAGGATCTGGAGTCTATACCCAGTCCCCAAAAGAAGGAACTCTGTGACCCTCCTTCCACACTCAGAAACTTTTCAGCTTCTTCATCCACAAAACAAGAGGCATAGAATATGTCTCTCAACATTTTTCACACAACAGCACAATAAATGAATGGAAGTTTCCTTGAGGTGTCTTCAAGTTTCCTTTATCCTTTAAGTTCCAAGGAGATGGTATTTCAACAGGTCTATAGCCATTCCTTACATACAAGCATGCCACCATGCTCCCGATTGGAAATTCTGGTCTAGAGGACGTCTGAAGTTGTTCTAACACATGAAACTCATGCTGGATACTTCAGAGCCCAAAAAGTAGTATTAGAGTGAGGAGAGGAAAAACCTTCAAGTTACATTGGAGTAAACCTAACTATTATGTTCACATCTTAAAGGCTGCTGTATGAAATTACAGTACAGACCCCAGCCTATGCCCAGATGGCGCTTCCTTACATTAAATAGGAATAACTATAAATCTTACAGTCCTTTTCATTGCAAAGACATGTCTTAGCCTAATGAATAATCATTTATTATCTCAAGTCCATTTTTAAATATTCATAAATAAAGGACAGATGGAGAGTCATAAATTTTGAAGAAACATTCATTAGAATAGTGGAGTACAAAAATACCTGCCATTTTGGAAATAATTCATAAAGATGATTACCATTATATACATTAACTGGTCAATCCAGATAACATTATTTTCCCAGTTTTTAAGCGTCTGGTATCAAAGAAAGAGAGACAGGGA
>NW_006298312.1:5560147-5561216 GCF_000327345.1 Myotis davidii
AAGAGAGAGAGAAGCAAAGAAGTCTTTACCTATGTCAAATGAATATGTTCTCCATGTTTTATTCTAGAAGCTTGCTTGATTTAGCTTTTATGAGCAGTGTCTGTGACTCCTCTCAAATTAATGCCTGTGTTTGGTACGAGGTAGGAGTCCAGGTTGTTTGTTTGTTTGTTTTCTCAGTGATACATCTACTTACCCCAGTACGATTTACTGAGAAAACCATTGACTCTCTGCTGAAGTGCAGTGGCATCGTCACATCTGTTTCAAAGTGGATGTGTTTCTGGAACCTCTATCATATTTCATTGCTTATCTTTGTGCCAATGTTACACTTTGCTAATTACTATGGCTTTAGAGCAAGTCTTGCTATCTGGTAGTGGATGTACTCCAGCTTTGCTCTTTGTCTTTAATGGCTATTCTAGGTTCTTCAGGATATATTTTTTAAGCATTAGACTGAAAACCTAGGGAGAAGTTTAAGTTTCATCTTTGCACTGACTAAGACCTTGCGAAAGGCATTTAACCTCCCTCTCTCAGTTCCTCATTTGCAAAATACACAAGGCTTGGGCTAGACAAACCTAAAGATCTCTGCATTTGTGATTTTTTAGCCCAATTCACATAGAAAGGGAACGTAATTAATGTTCATAAATAAAACACAGGCAGCCTCCCTTGGAGGATGATTGATTACATGCAGCCAAATTTTCCCTCCACAAATATTATTCTAGGTAGAAAATAATGTATTTGAAAGTGGGTTTAGACACCACTTTTTTAATATAATATCAAGAATTTACAAATTTATTAAGTTCCTAACTTGGCCATTTAAGAACGATACAACAAAATGTGTAGCTTGGGAGAACCAAGATGGCGGCATAGGTTAACGCCGGAGTTTGCCGCCTCAAACAACCATTTCAAAAGTGAAACTAAAAGACGGAAGGGACATCACCCAGACCCACAGGAACGCTGGCTGAGTGGAAGCCCTACAACTAGGAGGAAAGAGTAACGTATACGGACACTCAGAGGAGGCGCAGTGCTTAAGTCAAACGCTGAGGTGCAGAGTGCGCAGAGCGGGCTGGGGCGG
>NW_006298312.1:5561281-5566371 GCF_000327345.1 Myotis davidii
AATCCAACACAGGCAGCCTCCCTTGGAGGATGATTGATTACATGCAGCCAAATTTTCCCTCCACAAATATTATTCTAGGTAGAAAATAATGTATTTGAAAGTGGGTTTAGACACCACTTTTTTAATATAATATCAAGAATTTACAAATTTATTAAGTTCCTAACTTGGCCATTTAAGAACGATACAACAAAATGTGTAGCTTTTTTAAAAAATATATTTTATTGATTTTTTACAGAGAGGAAGGGAGAGAGATAGAGAGTTAGAAACATCAATGAGAGAAACATCGATCAGCTGCCTCCTGCACACTCCCCACTGGGGGTGTGCCCGAAACCCAGGTACATGCCCTTGATCGGAATCGAACCTGGGACCTTTCAGTCTGCAGGCCGATGCTCTATCCACTGAGCCAAACTGGTTTCGGCAAAATGTGTAGCTTTTATTGAAAATGAAATTTGGGTAATGTTAGAAACATTGGCTCGCATATATTTCTCTGTGATTAAGACAAGAATTTAAATCTGCAGTACCTGGCACCATTTTCCCTCTCTAAACACAATTTTTAACCTAAACACATTCTTTCCATTTTATCAGACTAGTACTACAATGTCACACTTCATTTTGTTCTCAGGTATTTTCCTATGTAATTCTCAGCACCTAAATATTTGGAAATTTTTACCAATTCTATTTGTTTCTTTAAAAGGTACTACCACCCTAACCAGTTTGGCTCAGTGGATAGAGCATTGGCCTGCTGACTGAAAGGTCCCAGGTTCGATTCCGGTCAAGGGCATGTACCTTGGTTGCGGGCACATGCCCAGTAGGAGGTGTGCAGGAGACAGCTGATCGATGTTTCTCTCTCATTGATGTTTCTAACTCTCTATCTCTCTCCCTTCCTCTCTGTAAAAAATCAATAAAATATATATTTAAAAAAAAAACACTACCAATTTGTCTTCCTTGAGTAACACTATTTTATACTCCTCGGCTTTTCACAATATACTCATCCATCTGTACTGCATTTTCTATGTTATGTATATGCACAGATTGGATTAAATATTTCATCTTTATCTCCCTAATTAGATTCTAAACTGCTTTTATTTTGAATTGTCAGGTTTGGAGTATTGGGCTTAGTGTTACACAATCATATCCAGGTTTTTGGGAAGAGCTGCTAGGTTGTGAAATCCTCTTATGTGCCAGTAATATGCGTTACCTATTTCACAGTGACCTGGTGATGTAGTCAGAATCCCTCTCATTATATAAAGGAGGAAGAGGCCATGTTTATTATGATGAGGGAACACTCTCAGGTCACTTAGAATGTCTGAGCCTCTTCTTCCACCAGGGAGATGGAGATGGCACAAATTGGCTTAGTGGCAAAGCTAGTTGGTGGAAGGTGATGGGTAGGTCCTAAAAGGCACAAAGTAGGAGTGAGGTGTTCTTACCAAAGAGAAGAGACACTGGAGCTAAAGAGAAGACTGAGAGAGAAGTGACAGGATGCGGTCAAGGCCTCGGTGAGAGATCCAAGCTGGCTGCCTAAACCCGAGGGGCAGGCAGAGTGTGAAATAGACACTAGATGAAGCAAAATCTGATTTGAAACATGGGACTGACACTGAAAGAAAGGATGTATGGCAACAGAGAGGAAAGCAAGTATTTGATAAGCTTTGGCTAAATACATAAACTAATAAATACATGAATAACTTGTTGGGATAAATGAAGGAAAACTATCAAAAACTTATTTGGAGATTTGAAACCTAAGTAACTGGCAAAACACTGGTACAGTTTAGAAGAATTAGGGAAGTCAGGAGAAAAATGAAAACTTGGGTGGTGAATGTTGAGATATTTGGATGTGGGACATCTAGCAGAGAAAGTTCAATAGGGCAATTGAAAATGTGTAAGTTCAAAAGAGAAGTAGAAATTGGAATATGCAACTGAAAAATGTTTTACAAACTTCATCTTATTTAAAAAAAATACCTAACTAATAAAGAAATTGGGTTTAAGAGAAGTTAAGTGACTTGCCCCAAGTGATACCACTAATGGATAGATCATCTAGAATTTGTACTCAGGTTTCTAATTATAAGACCCAGAACTCATTTTATTACATTACTACAGGCCCAGTGCACAGATTGGTGCACTGGTGGGGTCCCTCGGCCTGACCTACACCCTTTCTCAATCTGGGACCCCTCAGGGGATGATGGAGAGTCTGTTTCAGCTCGATCCCTGCAGGTCAGGCCGAGGGACCCCACCAGTGCACCAATCTGTGCACTGGACAGGTTTTGGCCCTATCCCTGCAGGCCAGGCCAAGGGACCCCACTGATGCAAGAAGCTGTGCACCGGACCCCTAGTATGCATATAAGATCTTTGGTTAATCTCTTCCCGCCCTCTCCCTTCCCCCCTTCTTTCTGAGATTCATCATTCTGTTCCATGTTTCCAAGACTGTGGTTTCCACGACTGTGGTTTCCACTCCTGCATTGAGCGTCTGACCCCTAGTGGTCAGTGCGCATCATAGCTACCAGACAGTGGGTCAGTCGGATGGTTGGATGGTCACTTAGGTTTTTATATATATACTTTCTCTCAGATAAGAATGAGTAAATATCCAAAATAAATAGAAAATTTCAGATAACATTATTCCATTCAGGTCACAAATATGATAATATCTTATGTGAATGTACATGGCTTTGGATGAAAAAAAAAAAAAACGCACACGGAAATTTATCAAACACAGCAAGCAGACCCCTCCTTGGTTAAATATATTTTTATTCATTACAAGAGTTACTTGCTTATTATAATTTGCCTGCTGGTATGAACATAGCTGACAGCATAACCTGCCTGCCAAAAAAATAAATGTGCTAGAAGCTGTTAAGTGGATTAAAATTTTATGCCACAAGTAATGCCTAACAGCATAGTAAAAAATTTTACTTCAGCCCAAGATGTTCCTAAAAACTCAAAAACAGAAGAGGAAAGAACATATTTAGCAAAATTCCCGAGGTAGATGTAAAAGAAATTACACAATATACAAGCAAAGTAAATTTGAAAATTTACCAAGTAGTTGGAAGCAGGAGTAGAGGGGAAAAAATCTCTCTGAGTACTGCTGATTTTCTAGATCACCCTTGAGAATTTTTTAAAAGTAAAATACAATAAATTATTTATTAATTATTTATTGATGCAAACCTGGCACCCTTATTTCTCCTGCATCCTATCAGCCAAAGGAAGTCACAATGTAAGCCCAGACACAAGGTGTGAGGAAATAGATGCTAACTTTTAATGGAAGAAGCTTCAAAGTCACATTGCAGTGGACACAGACACGAGTGTCAAGTACAATTTTAACTATTTTTAAATGGTAACCTCTGTTGGCCTCAGTTTCCTTATCTCTAGGATTTTTTATACTTTTCTTTTTCTAATGCAATGATTTCCAAAACTGTCTTTAAGGCAAATTGGAGGGGTTTTAGTTAACTCAAAAAAATAATTAAAAAAATAAAAAAGGAAAGGAAAGGAAAGAAATTTACAAGCAAATGGCATGTAGTTGCTGAGCAAAGTATAAAGTCACTTATTAAAATGCAAAAATGCTATCTAGAATATAGAAATGAAAGATGTCATAAAGTTAAACATTATAGCATTGCAAGTTGGAAAAGATTGAAAATGGCTACTTTAGCCATTTGCAATACTAATATAAGCCATCTAGGGGGATTAAAGCTACAAATGTTAGAAATTGAACTGTCCACTTTATGTCCTAAATGACCCAGCTTGGTACTGGCTCATCACCAATATTCTACTTTATAGATGTGACTTCATCAATAATTCAAGGTGTGAAAGTGCCCAATGTTAGAATTACTTGCATTGACTGTTAACATAGTTTAAATTAAGTGGTTAATTGCTTCATCTTCTTGGACCATAAAGATTCCATCAATTTTATCAAACCCAAACTTTAGCTAAGTAGATACTAAGAGAAAGAAGTCAGCCAGTCAATGGTGCTTCCTGTTTTAATGTGTAGAGAAGTAGTGCCCTCCTATTAGAATCCCCAACTGCAAGAGAAGACTGAATGCTTTACTTTTCTCAGACGCATGAAGAAACAATGGCTAAAATACCAAGTGTTATTGTGCAGAAATAATAACAAGCCTTCTTTGAATGCTAAAAATGGTGGAGGCGTTAATATTTTCTATTGGTTTTATTTACCAATTCTGTATGTGTTGTTGTTTTCTACAGGATACACAGTTGAAATGTCCAACTACTGAAAAAAGGAGATTACTTTGATTAGATCTTGCCTGGCTTGAAGCAGGCTAAAGAAAGTAACCCCACCCCCAGCAGTAAGAAAACATGTCTGAATTTAGCACAGATTGCAATTTATGAAGCTCTACAGTCAGGCAAGAATGAGGAAATGCTCAGATCTAAATGGAGCTGTTTTTGTAAGGAAACCACTTCCTTCATATCTGCATGTTCATCGCCTTGGTTCTCAGGCCTCAGACAGCTGTTTCTTGGACTTTAGGAAATTAGACACTAAAAAGAAGATCTGAAACACTAAGACCTGCTAAGTCTGTACACAGCAGATGGAGGTCAGGCAGAACTATATTTAGGATTAATGTTAATAAATCTGGGTGTTTTTGTTTTGTTTTGTTTTGTTTTTTCTCAGGGAGGGACAGATGTTAGATTGATGAGTATACTAGTACACATCTTAGGTAGAATTTAGAGGAGTTAGTAAGTTGGTGTAAAGAAGTAATAACCTTCTTATTGAAACCTAGAGCATTCATTGACTTACTTACTGCTGGAATGGTGAGTAGTAATCCACACACATGATGCAGCCTTTTTATTTCCAAGAAACCCACACAATTTAGATCACAGTAGCAAGGGAAAACAGCAAAACAAAATAAAAATGCATTCAGAAATAAGTTTATTTTTTGCATTCTTTTTTTCCATTGTTTCTGAATATGTTTGAAAATTATTAGCAGCACAAACCTTACAGTTCCATTTCCCAAATTGGCTCCCTTTTTCTCTCACTCACAGTTCTTGCTTATACTTACCACCTTATATTTTTGTAGCACACAGCTTAAGACCCAGGGTTGCATCTGCAACAAACATTGAGTTACTTCAAGAATATGAATTTTCAGGAATGC
>NW_006298312.1:5566387-5570083 GCF_000327345.1 Myotis davidii
TGCCTCAAAAAAGAAATAATTTCAAATACTATATCCCCCTTAGCAGCTTCCTAATTTCCTTCACCCCTTCTTCTGTCTGGAATATAAAGGATTTCTCTTTAACTTGGCCATGTAAGGTTAAGCTCCTAGCTATGCTCATGCGCTCATCCCCTCCCCAGCAACTCTCTTAGACCCATGACCTTACACTACTAGCTGATGTATTGCCAGCCTTTTCATTTCTCCTTGTTCTTTCACAGCATTCTGCACATCAAGTTATACCATCCCTGCCTTTAAAATCACTCTCTTTCTTCTTCCTTTCACAGAGAAGTTTTTCCAAAGATTGGTTAATAATCACTTAGTCACCTCATTTATTCTTCAATCTGCTACAATAAGAATTTTGTCCCCATCATTCTAAAGGTGTGGGAGATTATTAATGATTCAGTGTTTCCCAATCCAATAGTCATTGCAAAGTCAAGTCTCTATAGTTGCTGCCATAGTTGATAGCTGTCTCCTTCTGGAGTGGATAACCCCTTCTCCTGGTCTTCTGCTATTTTTTGACCACTCCCTCTCAGTCTTCCTTAGGGCCTCCACTCCACAGCTCCTTGTCTACCATCATATCTCTCTGGTGCATATACCTCCACTCTCCAAACCCTGGTCGCCAGCTCAGACTTCGCAGTCTTCCCTTAGACTCCATCAATTCTCTCCTCACTGGTCTCACTTTCTTCCACCTCCACTTCATCTATCCACTTACTATCAATGTGGTTCTCAAAACTACTTTTATCTGAAACCTTTGAACTCCTTCCTAGCACTCCTTACCGTGTTGCTTTAGCTTAAATTCCCCTAGGAGCACACCTGATAGCTTATTTTGAAATATAAGGAATATCAACCAGAAAGGAAGTGGAGAACTGATACAGAAACAGGATGGCTGGGGCTTACTCCTACTGGAATATTCAGGAAAATGCTGCAAAACTTGTGTCTCGAGTTATCCCACAGGAGAGGGAATATATATATATATATAGTATATACCAACTCCAGTCAGTCACTTCGGGGAGGTAGGGTGCTCTTACTTCCCTTGGCACTTCTGGCCTGCCATGAATGACCAGGATGACCTTCTACAAATCCAGCAAAACTCCCAGGCACATCTTGAAGTTGGCACTGGAGCACAGTGAACTGGTTAAGGTACAAAGAGATATGGGTGAGGTTCTGACAGCATCTGCTATAAATGGCTTACAACTATCATTTGCTTTCTTTATAGCACATTTTCTTAGCCTATCTCTGTGGCCTTTTTCTTGAACACAATGCTTGCACCTTCATGAAAAACTTTGATCTTGTGCGATATATTTTGCTGTTCTGGTCTATGCTCCTCTGGAATGCCCTTCTTCTCTTTGCTTGGGATCTATGCCTGGTAGTTTAACACCCTCCTCAATTGTTACCTCTGTCACTAAGCCTGTTCTGACACTCTCCCATAGGTAACACCAATGCTTCCCTTGAATCCCCACTGTGAACTGTACAGTTATGAATCCTACAACCTTGAGCACTTTCCTGCAGGGTATATGTTTGTGTATGCTATTAAATAAGCTGCTGGAACCAGTGCCATAAATCCAAGTCACAGAACTACAAATCTAAAATAAGATAATTTATTTTGGTGAGTATTTGTAATGAAATTGCCTGCTATATATATTTCCTTGTTGAACAAGGTAAATTTCAGTATATATGGATGACATTCAAAGGTCTGAGTGTCAAATGATAGGCTTGGACAATAGAAGAAGGGATCCATGGTAAGGGATAAAACATTTTATAAAATTTCTAATCCTATCTTGACTTTTGGAAACACTCACTTTTACAAAGTAATAAGAAAACGGAAAAATAGAAAATGTTGGAAAAACTACCCAGGCCCCACCCCACCCACACCCACCCACACGACATAGCCCAGCATGGTAGTAACAGCTCAAATGGAACTCATGGCTCTGGGGCAGCCTCACCTATCAGCGGCCGGCAGTATTCCATAGGCAGATGATGGCAGCAGTCTTTGCTTGTCATGCCAAAGATGGAGTAGGGGTGTCCTGTTAAGATGTATGAGAACACGGGTTGTGCAAATTTGAACGCTGCAATGCAAGGAACACTTGCACCGTATTAAGGAAGAGTCTCTGGAGGTGATATGCTTGTCAACTTAGTACTGTCAGAGCACAGAGGTCAACATGACCTCTTGCAGCCAAAATAAAAGTCATCAATTTGAGAATAACTGGGCAATAAAATAAAAATAAATGTTTTCATTGGATTGCCTCATTTGCATGTTGGGAGGACAGAGTTGGAGCTAATTTTATGGAATCTCAGGCATTTTGAGGTATAAGAGAAAGAGCATAAACTTGCAGGAGAAGACCGTGGCACCTACTTCCTGGCATGTCCTGTGAATAAACAGCATAATACCTGCTCTCTTAGGAACTGGCCAAGAATCTTAATTTTAAATAGTCTTTCATCAATTTCCTGTCTCCATCCCAATCAAACCGAATGCTGGCTATTGGATAGGGAGAACGTTGATACTGAATAGGGAGAGTGTAAAGCAGTGCTATGCAGTCCTCACTGTGTTTTAGAGCCACTTGGGGAACTTTTAAAGCCTGCAGTGACTTGGACTCATCCAAGACTAATTAAAACAGACCAGACCTAAGAGTTTAAAATTTCTTCCAGGTGATGCCAATGTGCCTCTGAGTTGAAAATCACTGACCAGCAGCATTGGCATCACCTGAAAAATTGTTTAAAATGCAAACACTCAGACACCACCCCAGACTTCATCAAAACCGAAAGTCCAGGGGCTGGGCCCAGAATGTGTGTTTCAACAGACCTTCCAAATGACTCTAATGCTGGCAAAAATTTTAGGACCACTAGTCTAACCATTCATTTCTACTGATTATCTACAGAGCTCTTTGTTAAGCTGGGCTCTACCTACCCACAGAAATAACATCACATAAATATTACTCCTAAATTTATACTTTTACTAAAGTCCAATATAGCTGCTTCTCATTAAAAGGGAAGGAAAAGCCATTTTTGAAGCACATGGATTTAGAATTTAGCCATAGATTCCAAATCAGCATTATCTACTTACTAGAGTTGTTGGCACTGAGCAAGTACTGAAATCCTCCAAGTTTTCCTTTCCTCGAATTTAAATGGAAAAGTAGTACCTATCCTATTAAGTGGTTGAGAGGTGTTAACATAAAAACAAAAAGCCAGCCGAAACCAGTTTGGCTCAGTGGATAGAGCGTCGGCCTGCAGACTGAAAGGTCCCAGGTTCGATTCCGGTTAAGGGCATGTACCTGGGTTGCGGGCACATCCCCAGTAGGGGATGTGCAGGAGGCAGCTGATCGATGTTTCTCTCTCATCGATGTTTCTGGCTCTCTATCTCTCTCCCTTCCTCTCTGTAAAAGTTCAATAAAATATATTTAAAAAAACAACAACAACAACAACAAAAAGCCAAAGGGGAAGCAATAAGCATTTATTTGAGATAAAAAAGAATAGCTATTCCAAAAGTATTTGGGTGGGAGCCCAAATACTGTTCCCATTAGAAAGCAAAGGCGATGGGTATTAATAAAAAAGGGAAGGGGAACAATTACATCAATAGAAGGAAGGCATTTCTTTTTCTTTTTTTTAATATATTTTTTATTTCCAAAGTGGCTACACTGATCTGCATTCCCACCAACGGTGTATGAGAATTTCCTTGTCTCC
>NW_006298312.1:5572351-5578032 GCF_000327345.1 Myotis davidii
AGCCAATGGCAGGGGAAGCTTCTCTGAGAACAAACTCTCCCTCCCCAGAATGCAAATGTACATTAAAAATGAAATAATTGTCCCCTATAAAATCAGGGAATTTTTTCCTATAAAATCTGCCTATGGAGAAAAAAGTGTACAAAATGTAAAGAAAAAAAGGAAGGGGAAAAAAAGGAAGAAAAGGAGGAAGGGAAGGAGGGAGGGAAGGAGAGAGGAAGGGAAGAAAGGTTTTGTCAATAAAATATTGTTCTCCAGGTTTAGGACCAGAAAACATCTTGTCCATGGGTGACCATGGGTGGGTTATGAGCCTTAGATTACTTATCTGTCTAATGGAATAATAATGGTTCCTTGATGGCTTGCTATAAGAATGAATAGAGTTATTATTAAAGTGAAGCTCTTAGATCAGTTCTTGGAGCATTGTACTTGTTAGGGAAATAGCCCAATCTGGGGAAGAGAAGGTGAATCATTGACTAAACCACACCATGATAGTGAATGAAGAAACACTTCTGGAATGCCAACTGTGGGCCTTAAACATGTTTGCTCACCCTCCTTGGTAATACCAACAATGACACTGTGAGAACAGTTACATTACTATCTCCACCCCAAAATGATAAAAAATAGATCACAGAAAAGCTAGGGGCTGTGTTCACATCTCACATCAAATCAGGGTTGGAGCTGGGCTCATTCAGACCCAGCATTCTGACTCCTCACTGAACCTCAGGGCCCTGCTCCTATCCCTGCTCCTCATTCACAAGCACCTCCTACAAGACTCCTCCTCATGCAGCTTCTCTTCCTGCCAAATGAAGACCTCAGTTTCCACCCTGAGGTGTGTGAACTGAGAATTAAGAACTAAGAACTTAGTTCACTGAGAATTAAATGAATCATAGAAAGGGGATTGGAAAGAGTAGTGGAGCTCTTAAAACCCTACACTGTATTTATTTTTCAGATAAGGAAACTCAAAGAGAGTTTAAAGAACTTGATCAAAGCCATATAATATATTTAGTATCAGAGCCACAATGCAAACAGATTTCTCTTAGTTTAGCATTCTCCATTGCATCCATTTTATTATAGCAGTTTTGACAGGAGAGCATAGGAAGAGCTAGGAGGTCAGAGGACCCTTTAGAACAGCCGTGGGCAAACTACGGCCCACGGGCTGGATGCGGCCTGTTTGAAATGAATAAAACTATTGAAAAAAAAAGACCGTACCCTTTTATGTAATGATGTTTACTTTGAATTTATATCAGTTCACACAAACACTCCATCCATGCTTTTATTCCGGCCCTCCGGTCCAGTTTAAGAACCCATTGTGGCCCTTGAGTCAAAAAGTTTGCCCACCCCTGCTTTAGGGAAATGCTAGTCACAGCTTTGCCCACCTGTCTGCTGCCAGAAGCCAATTTCAGCATGTCAGCAGGGCTGAATCATCTGGAGGTGGTGAGGGCATTTCCCCAAACCTGAAAAGGATGCATTAAATGATTGCTTGCTGCCAGACAGCTCAGGGCATTTCTATCTACATGTTATTGCCTCCTACTGGCCAAACACCTGAACAGTCGTAGGCAAATTTCTCCAATCTGACAATACTTCTGTATACAAACCCTGGCCTTTGATGTATATCTACCTCGCCTTAGGACAAATTGTGTTAATAAAAAGCAAGGGGTCCTGAGACGAGGAGAACTTATTCCTTTAGCTAAGTTTTCTCTGTCTCCCCAATATGCCTTTCAAAATTATGTTTCATCTCTGGACTCTTATTTAATTTACGCACAGTGCCTTCTCCAGATTTCTAAACCCTCCTAGATGCTGGATCAAGACCACCGGGGTTAGTTTGCCAATGCATCCTAGATTGGCTTAAGCAAGTTACTTTTCAACACTTTCCAGCTGTAACAGCTAGAACATTTTAAATACATTATCTTAGCTAATCCTATCTAATAATAGACAAACATGGTAATTGACCAAACCTTCGATATGCCTCCCATTGGCTAATCAGCATGATATGCAAATTAACCACCAAAAAAGATGGCAGCTAATTTGCATACTGCAGGCAGGGCAGGACAGCGCAGCCATCAGCGCAAGCCACCATCCAGGGCCGAAGGCCAGCCCCAGAAGCCCCAGAAGCCGGTGATGGGGGGGGCGGGCAGGTTGTGAGTCCCCAGCCCAGGCCTGACACCTCTAGTAGAGGTGTCAGGCCTGGGCAAGGGGCCATTCTGGTGATTGAAGTGTGATGGAGGTCTACACCTCTGGCCAAGGCGTCAGGCCTGGGGGGGGCGTGGCACGGAGCAGGCAATCAGAGGGGTCCGGGGGTCCCCTGCCCAGGTCTGACGCCTGGGCCAGAGGCATCAGGCCTGGGTGAGGGGGTGGAGCTGGTGATCAGGGGAAGATGGGGGTGCCATGCCCTGGCCTGGCACCTCTAGCGGAGGCATCAGGCCTGGGTGGGGGGGCTAAGCTGGCAATCAGAGGGAGGTGGGGGTCCCCTTCCCAGGCATGAAACCTCTGGCGGAGGCGATAGGCCTGGGCAAGGGGGCGATCCAACGATGGGAAGGTGATGGGGTCGACACCTCTGGCTGAGGCGTCAGGCCTGGGGGAGGGGGAAAAGCCGGTGATTGGTATGAACTACAGAAAAAATACCTTTTCTGACTGCTCATTGGCTAAGCTCCCTGTATGCCGCAGGTAATATTCTTAGTAACTTGGGTAATAAGAATCCAAAAAGGTGATCTAGGGTTTTCCAACCTCACTCCTGGGGAAAAAAAAAAAATGAAGGTCCACTGCTGGAGGGCTAAGAAATGTCATATCCTATGAAAGACACATCTTGAAAATGCCTAAAGAAATTTGACATTTTTTCATGGTGAAGGGACTGGAGTCTGTGTTGATGAAAACACCTTCGTGGCTGCGGTGACTGGCAGTGGCTGTAACATTGGGGTGATGGGGCGGGTGCCTTCCCCTGATCAGCCCGGTCACCTCCCACAAAGGGAGGCCGGACTGCAGAATAGGCCCTATCCCCAAGGGGAGCAGGGAGCAGGCCTAAGCCATCACTAGGACATCCCCTGAGGGCTCCCAGTATGTGAGAAGGGGCAGGCTGGGCTGAGGGACAACCCCCCAACCCCCGTGCATGAATTTCATGCACCAGGCCTCTTGTAAAGTGATAATATGCAAATTGCCCATCATGCCATAATGGTCAAGATGGCTGTGCCCAATGCTGAGGCAAAGGCCGAGTTCTTGTAAAGAGCCTTAACGAGCAATCAGCAGGGACCTGAGGCTGTGTGGTGCTGGGCAGGGGCAGGGACCTTAGGCTGTGCCTCCCACCTGATGGGGCTTGACATGGGACCTCAGGCCACGTCCCCTGCCTGGTGGCGCTTGATAGGGGACCTTAGTTCACGCTTCCCGCCTGGCAGGACTTGATGTGGGACCTCAGGCCATAACCCCATACCCTAGCACCAGGCCTGGGGACCTCAGGCCATACCCCCACTTGGCGGGCTTGACTGGGGCAGGGCCGGCAGAGTCTGGATCTAGCCCAATGGGGCTGGGGCCAGTCGGGCTTGGGTCTCGCACAATTTGAGGTGCACGTGGGTGGGCAGTGACCTGACTCTGGTTCCTGCAGCATGCCCCAGACTCTGACAGGAGGAAGATTTTCATATACATTTTACTAATTTTCTTTCATCTCTGACATTTCTATTATAGAGAAAGGTCAAATAGCAATATTAAAATATTTCCTTTAATTAATTTCCTTTTAATGTGCATGAATTTCGTGCACCAGGTCACTAGTTTAGAATAATTTAATTGGTAAGAAAATTCATTTACATTTAAATTAGCTAAAAGTAACCTACATAAAAAATCAGTATTCAAGCTTTACAATTTGAAGACACTAGGAACACACTCTATAGGAGTGTGTTCATTTTCTTTGTTGTTAAAATGTGCCATTGGGGATTCTTGAGGTGGGTCCGGTTTATTTACTCTTAGCATCCAGCATAGCACACAGTATTTTGTGAGCATTTTTATTTACTACTGAGTGCAGATAGGCCCCTTAAACTTTCCTGAGGATGAGAATCACTTAGGACAGGTGGTTAAGAAGTGGAATCCTGACTGCAACCCCCAGAGGGGGCTGGCCCAGCAGGCTTGGGGGCATTTCATAACGAGCTCCTCCTGAATCTGAGGGAGGCAGCCTTACATAATGTTCAAATTAAAAATATAATAATAGCCCAGATCAATTTGTCATCTTCCTTCATTACTTTATCCAAACATCCTCCCTACCTGTGAACCCCTCACAGAGCACTTACAAGTGCTCTCTAACTCACAAGCCACAGGGATCCCTTCAGCACTATCATTTTTTCCCAGTCAGAATTATAATAAAACTTGAGAGCAGTATTCTCATCATGCCATCTTAGCTCCCTCAACTACTGGTTATTTTTGCTACTGAGAGTTGTTTAGAGAAATGGTGAAGGGCTAAAAGTGACATTTTCAGCACAATGAAAAATTTTTGGCCTCTTCAAATAGGGAGTTAGGTAATATATCCTCAAGTCTGCCTTTTTGCTTGTTTTCAAGCATTTTAAATTAATACAGTGATCTCAGAATTGGCTCACACCCGGAGAGATAGGGAGAGAGCAGAGCAGTTACATAACTAATGCTAGTCCTTGAGGGCGGGCTTCCACCAACAGGTTGTTTGGGGTCAGTGTGAGACATTCTGAAAAAAAAAAGTGCGTTTTACACATCCTCACAGATACATGCTTGGGCCTAATTCTTCATATCTAAAGTAAGGTCTCCATGGTCTCAGTGCACTGCTCATGGAGCATTTTGCCAGTAGATCTGGCTCTCACAGCAAATAATGAGATCATGGCTGAAAAGAGTGAAGTTTATGAGGAAAGTGCCATCATTTGCAATGTGGTGCTTATTTGTTTGCTTGCTTGCCTTGGAAACATTTGTTAAAGAAATGTATTTGGTGGTTTATTTATCCTCAATAAGTAATTAAGAGAGACTGAGAACATAGCACCATGCTAGGACTTAGACACCATAAATTAATCATGAGAAAAGTGATATTTCTGGAAGCTTATACTATAAACAATATAGCAAGACACATTGGTTACTGATTAGTATGTGAATAAGAAAGAATCGAACATGTACATAAACATGGGTCAGGTGATTATTGGGTGGATGGAAGATGAGAGGCTGTGTGTCTGCTACTTAACTACACTGTCCAGGCTTTCTGAAGCATGACCTAACACACCCAAAGCCACCTACTGTGTGCTTAGAGGGACACTCTGTTGTCATTTCAAAGGAAACATGTTCAAACCTGAGATAGAAACTTGAAGAAAGAGAAATGGGAAAGGTTACTCAGAGAACAAAGTTGTACAGTCTTCCAAAGCTAGAGTGGAGAACAAAGGAGTGTGGGATTTACTGGTATGTCCATGCAACCGAAATCAGCTGGCATTGACAAGCCTTGCACTGAGATAACGACAAAAAGGAAGAGAAGAGGACAGAGCTCCTGTCCTTAAGAAACTTATAAACTACGGGTGGACAAAAGAAAAACATAGATGTGTCCATGAGTTGAAAATAGTATCAGAAACAGGTACAGACACACAGCAGAAGACAGTTTCAATAGAGTTATAAAAATTAAAGTTTGGTCAGAAATAAGTAGCCCAGCGTAATGGAAAGGGGTGTGTATTAGGACAGTCACAAAACTTAAAGGAGGAAAATAA
>NW_006298312.1:5578080-5580886 GCF_000327345.1 Myotis davidii
GAAGAGAGGAGAGCAGTGTGCAAAACAAAATAAGAACAGCAAGATACAGGAAGAAAGTCAGAACATTTTATTTTGAAGCAAATTAAAACTAGGAGTTCTTTTCAAGTTATTTAAAGAGAGTGACATAATCAAAAGAATAATTCCAGAAGACCATTCCTTCTACTTTAAATGGAGAAAAAAAAAACGGGTTGAGGTCTAATGACCTTTTTAATCTTTAATTTTAAAGCATACACAGAGACAAACTTACACAAAAAAACTGGAGAGTTCACGACATTTCATCAGATGCCCGAGTTCTTGGCAGGAAAAGTGAGGCCACCTCTGCACTAGACCATGTCGCCTGATTTAAACACACACACACACACACACACACACACACACACACACACACACACGAAGACTCTTTCCATGGAAACAAATAATGTGCTCTGCTCCTGCCAAGGTCATTCTGCTGATACAGATGGCTTAGGTGGCTTGGCGTAGTTAACTCCTTTGGCAGAGGAACACAGATTCCCATCACATCCTTCTCCTGCTCACTGATATCTGGCCCCCAGCCTGCTTGCTCATGACACTTTAAAACAACTGTGTTGCATTGTTTGTTGTTGTTTCTCTAAATCTAATATCTTCTGTAGCAATTTCTAGTGGCAATATGTAGATGAAGCCAATTCAGTGCTGCTTCAAAGAGGTAAGGTATCTTTATCTTTGTCTCAATTGCCAAAGTTACGTAGTTGAGGAAGTCTGTTAACACAGCTCTCCTTGGCTAGGATTCACTCCAGTGTTTGTAATTTCTCCGAAGACCCATTGAGCAGTCTGGCCTGAGTTTGAATTTGTGCAAAAAAGACTCTAACCAGGTGAGTCGCACATTGTTTCCAGCTCATTAGAGATGTTTTGGACAACTTTTTTAATGAGGTTTGACATTTGACTACCATCGCATATGTGACTTTCTCCACCATGTCACCCTCCCCCTCCCCTCTGGTTCCTTTGTTCTTACTCATTTTTGTGAGTGAATCATCTGATCTTGTCCCTTTTATGACCATGCTCTAGTTTGATTAATCTCTCTCATCAACCCTCCTTCCTGAATCCTCTGATTAAATCTAATCTCTGCCCTTCCCCCTCCATAATGCATGGGACCTCTTACCAGCTATTAATTATTTTAAAGAATGTTACTTTCTATCATGCTTTAGTTAGTCACTACAGTTTTCTGTCTACCATATGGCTTCTATTAGAAATTATTGAACTTAATTAAGAAAAGCTTTCAAACACCACATTCTAAAAGCTATAAAAATATTCTTTTTCTATCCCAGTAACAAACTTGCAGGGTTGGAGGAGGAAATAGACACAATATGTCTGACCAAAATACATCTCTTCATCCTATCCTAAATGGCATATTGGTGTTCACCAACAGATTGAGGAAATGTGATTTAAATCAAATTGTCAGCAGGGGACTGTAACACTGCTAGGGGTCATTCCCAAGGAGGAGTTTTTCCAGTGGGTATTTCTGCTTCCAGCAGTCCAAATTCTGGTGGCATTCCACCTACATTAGATTTTTATACACTATTAATTTTTTTCATTAACAATCCAGCACAATTATTGAAAAGTGACACACAAAAAATGGATCAGTTGTGTAATTCAAAAAAGCCAAACAACTGACTGGACTGACTTTTGGCCGATTTGACTGAATTCAGTGGAAGTCTGGTCATGGTGTAGATACGATCTTCAGTGAATCTGCTCTCTAACTCATTTTCTGATGGCTATGAATTAGCTGAAACCAACTGAAATAAGACATGATCTTTATAAGCTGAAATAGCCTGTGGGTCTAAAAAGGATGAAGTAATAACACGGTGCCAAGTACAGCTCACATCAGTTAGGTAGGAACATATCCAGGGAGAGGAGACTGATGCGTCTCAGCCAGAGAGACATTTGAGATCAGAGCTACCCCTCTTGAAACCTGCACTGCAACTAAGAGAAGCACAATTTGTAGCTGTACTAACAGAAGGAGAGTATGTCAGGAAACCTGAAGAAATCTTCATTAATAGTTACCAAGTGGGGTTGATAGGCAGCTAGTAAGCATCAGAGTGCCTTACGGGCAAAAGTGGTCATGCCAATTGGTCAAAGCACTTCAGTGTTAAATATTTAACATTTGCAATGCTGTGGTTATGAGGGTATTATTTTGATACTGATAAAAGGGATAGAATAATCACTTTACAGTTTACTGAAAATATGGACTTTAAGTCTTTCTACCCTTAATTAGAGCCAACTGCTAGTTATAACTACAGTCCTTTGTTCTGATACTGAGAGTTATACTAAACTAGAGGCCTGGTCTCTCAGCCTGGCCTGTGCCCTCTCACAATCTGGGAGCCCCACGATGGATGCTCCACAGAGGGAGGCCCTGCCCACCTGCTGCAGCCCTTCTGTCGGTGGCCTGGGCCTACCTCTTTGAGATGATCATGGAGTGATGGCTAGTCCACCAACCAATCACATAGCATATGTCTTGGCTGGCCTGGCGCCACTGGGTGTCAAGCATGGTCATCTGGACAGTCATTCCGCTGTTTGGTCATTTAGTCAATTTGCATATTATGCTTTTATTATTATAGACTAGAGGCCCGATGCAGTCTGGGACCCCTCGGAGGATGACCATCTGCTGGCTTAGGCCTGCTTCCTGGGGGATTGGGCCCAAGGTGGCAGTGAGACATCCATCTGGCAGCCTGGCAGCCCTCGAGGGATGTCCACTTGCCAGTGGGGACCAGACCTAAGCTGCAGTCGGACATCCTTAGCGCTGCTGAGGAGGCAGGAGAGGCTCCCACCACCA
>NW_006298312.1:5581347-5582009 GCF_000327345.1 Myotis davidii
CCCAGTGTTTCTTTTTTTTTTTTTATTCATTCCAGCTCCTTGGCAATGGCGACTGGAAGCAGGTATCTAGGGTTTATTTCCCTTCTATATTCTTTCATCGCAGGGGCAAGCAAGCCTCCTGTTTGCTCCAGCTCTATGGCCACGGCCTGCTGAAAGCAGGTATCTGGGGTTTATTTACCTTCTATAATTGAAACTTTGTTGCTTTCGGAGCTCAGAGCTGGGCCATGGCAGGCAGGAAACCTTGGCTTCCTCCATCACTGGAACAAGCAAGCCTCCTGCTTGCTCCAGCTCCATGACTGCCGGCTGCCATATTTGTTGACAGTTAATTTGCATATCTCGCGGATTGGCCAATGGGAGGTGTAGCAAAGGTACAATCAATTACCATGTGTGTCTATTATTAGGTAAGATAATATCAATGATTACTTCTAGCTCTAAAATTCTGACTTTAAGAAACATCTCTAGATTTCCCAAACTAAATACTTTCATATCAAATTAAAATATGAAATAAGGTTTATGCCATTTATACAAAACGTGTCTAAAAAATACTCCAGAGCCGAAACTGGTTTGGCTCAGTGGATAGAGTGTCGGCCTGTGGACTGAAGGGTCCCAGGTTCAATTCCGGTCAAGGGCATGTACCTGGGTTGCGGGCACATCCCCAGTAG
>NW_006298312.1:5582063-5589131 GCF_000327345.1 Myotis davidii
TTTAAGAATGTTTTACTTTTTACATTATTTCTATGTGTATATGTGTGAATTATATGTCTTTCCATAACAATAAAGATATAATAAGTAAAATAAAAATGAAACTTATTGTTACTTAATAAACCAACACATTATTTGAGAGCATTAATGTGAACATATAGTTTTCCTTTATTTTCTTCTTTTTATCAATATTTATTTGTGTCATTAAAGAGGTTGTGTGCTTGGGGGTGGGGAGGGATGGATACACTGGTTTAGGTGAAGAGAAGGAAAGAAGTCACCGAAAGTGAATTTTTAAAAAGGCTTTAAAATATACATATTGATTGATTTCAGAGAGAAAGGGAGAGGGAGAAAGAGATAAATACATCAATGATGAGAGAAAATCATTGATTGGATGTTTTCTGCACCCTCTACTGGGGATTGAGCCCACCGTCCGGGCATATGTCCTTGACCAGAACCAAATCTGGGACTCTTCAGTTCACAGACCAATGCTCTATCCACTGAGCAAAAACAGCTAGAGACACCTAAAGTGAATTTTACAAAAAAAAAGAATTACCTCTTTACTTCCTTGTTGTTTAAATGATCATTCTCTATAATCTGTTAACCAAATCTCATGCAATTATACAGGAGAAAATGCAAGGTTGATGCCAAAATTGATCAAATCTGGGACTCTACAGTTCACAGACCAATGCTCTATCCACTGAGCAAAAACAGCTAGAGACACCTAAAGTGAATTTTACAAAAAAAAAGAATTACCTCTTTACTTCCTTGTTGTTTAAATGATCATTCTCTATAATCCGTTAACCAAATCTCATGCAATTATACAGGAGAAAATGCAAGGTTGATGCCAAAATTGAACAGATTTTGGTCAGAAACTTTCCTGCAAATGCCAAGCCACACATCATTATTAGTGTAGAACTAATTAAAAATATGTAGAACAGATTTTTTTAGAAAGGGAAATAAAGCCTTTGCAGGATGCTCCTCAGTGCAGCTCATCTGCAAAGCAGAAGCAAAAGCCCTGGTCAGATGCCTTCTCAGGCATTGTCCAAGCAGGGCTGGCCTCAGAGCCATGCTGATATAGAACGCTTACTCAGCTAATTGCCTTTTTAAACAGGCATATCCTTCAGTATGAGAAATGGAGAGTGAAGTCAATATGAAGGAAAATAGTTTCTATGATAAATCTCTGGCAAGCAAACTGATTCTCCTGAGTTTATTCATTCATTACATCACACACACACACACACACACACACACATGCAATGTGATGTAGAAGATCAAGTGGAAAGAAACAAAACAAAAAATCAATCTGGTTAGTAAGTATTCACATTTCTTTGAGTGTTTTCTTTTTGATATAAGAAGAGGTGAATGTGGGGAGGTATAAGACATTTCCTCCTTAAGAATGAAGAACTACTGAACATGGGGGATTTATTTAATGTGCAAAGTCACATTATTGAGATTAGACATCGTCTTTTCAAGGTGCTCCTGGGAGATAATGGCTCTCAAACCTATAATTCAGGGAAGGCATTGGTTTTGCCTGGTAACAAAATGGGCCTGAGGACTGCAGTTAACACCTTCATCTCTACACAGCACATATGATTTTAAGAATAACTCTAGGACATATTTGTTCTTTTATATTAGCCTCATTTCTAAAATTTTTTCTTAAGGAGTAGACTCTTAAGTATGAGTATGTTTTCTTTGAAATGTGGTCAATTCTAAGAGAAGAAAACATGAAGCATTTTCTCCATTTCATGAAGGAACAATTTATCATACCATTTATAAATAAGTCAGGGCAGGAGAAATTGAAAGTCTGGCATGAAATGGGCATCAGAGTTGGAAAGTAATTCCTCATTTGTATAATAATTATACCTTGTATAAATAACTATTTGTATAAAATCACACCTTATTTTAAAATAAGAAAGCAAGTGATTTTTAACTTTCATTTTGACTACACTACATATGCTCATCCCAGGGGGGATGAATAGAAAGAAAAAACTCTTGATTCTCAAAAAGTAGATGCTGAGCATACTCACCTCACCTTTGAATAAGGCATGACCTCATCAGTGAAGTTCTCAGCCTCTGCTGTTAAATTTAGCCCATTACAATCTCATTTTGTACCTTCACTGCACTATAATTACAACCAAATTTGTACCTCCTCAATCTGATCTCTTCATGGTCAGGGAGTGAATTTATAGGTTCTTTTGGCTCTTGCTCCCAGCTCAGAGTCCTGAAGTCTAATACAGTGTGACTAGGACACCTGTCCCAGATACGCTAGTTCACAGTGTACTGCCCCATCTGAAGACAGTGAGCAGGTTGTTCAAAGTCTACTCCTTTCTTAGGGCTCAATTCTAATTCCACTTACTCCAAAAAGTTTCCCCAAATTTTCCCATCTCAGAATGTCTGCCTTCTCTGAATGCACAATACTATAGATTCTGTGCATATAAAAAGTTATACTGCCTTTTGCTATCTAGCAGGTGGTAATTTATAGTGTTACATGTGTTTTACATTCCAACCTTGCTATTAGATTTATGATTATCACAGTTGTCATTTTTGAGTGCCTACATATTTAGGAGCATTTATGTGTTTATAGTTTTACATCAAACTTGCACAGTAGTCACTGCCCTTGTTTTACATATGAATAAATGAGACACAAGGGTTAAATTACTTGCTTAGGGCTATATACTAGTAAATACCATATACCAGACCTGAATTGGAGTCTTGCATATTTAGGAGGCAGATATTATTTTTTTTAATATATTTTATTGATTTTTTACAGAGAGGAAGGGAGAGGGATAGAGAGTTAGAAACATCGATGAAAGAGAAACATCCGTCAGCTGTCTCCTGCACACCCATTTCTGGGAATGTGCCTGCAACCAAGGTACATGCCCTTGACCGGAATCGAACCTGGGACCCTTCAGTCCACAGGCCAACGCTCTATCCACTGAGCCAAACCGGTTAGGGAGGGAGGCAGATATTATTGTTGAAATTCTTGTATATCCCCTTGACCACTTTTATAGTGCTTTACCTATATTAGATACTAAAACATTATTTTCTAACTGATTAGTTTTAAGCACTGACTTAAAACTGCCCAGGTTATCATGAGTAATGTTCTACAGACAAAAACTAATATTTATTGTGAAGTATGGTGCCTGTTTGCTTTGTTTAACAATGGACAGGTTACTTTGATTTTCTATATTTTATAAGTCATCCCATTCGATTGAATGCCTTATCGATTGAATGACTATCCCATTGATTGTTATAATACTGGTCTTAGAGAGCACATTCTACTGTACCTGGAAACAGGACAGTTCAATTACCCCAAATTTTTTTAGTGGACACAGGTGGTGTGTTCCAGCTGACTCAGTGGTCCCAAGACCAGGACAGCACAATTACTCTAAACTGTCCTGACAACTCAGTGGTAGGGAGACCCGAGGGCTCTAGATAATGTGTTTCTATCAACTCGGTGATCCAGAGACCCAAAACTGTAATTTAGATAACATGCCTAAGTTTAACCCAGGTTACCCAAGGGCCCTAGATAATGTATTTCTGTCAATTCAGTGACCCCGAGACGAGACCCGAAACTGTAATTAACATGCTTAATTCTGCTTCTGTAATCTGCTTTTTTTGCGAGCCAGGTGCCTCATTCCAAACCCTGGGATGTAATCAATACCTTTGTGATTTTTGCCTATATAAGTCTGGTTTTGCCTCCATCTTATTGCTATGAGATTTGGGAATGGCCCCTCATAGTCCTGGATTGCTATAAATGTGACTCTTTAATTCGACTTCTTGAGGCGTCCTTCTGTCATTCACAGGGAACTTTACAACACTACCTTGGTGGCAGGTCCATATTTTCTGTTCAGGTTATAGTCTGAAACCCGAGCTACAGGATGGGCTGACTAAAACAATTTACTGCCTTTAGGTACCCGTAATCCTATAATTGCCATATTGATGGCTTTCTCAGTTGTTCCATCATCACTTCACCACCAGAGTTCAGTGCAACTTTTCAAATAGCCAGGGCCCCTGGAAATGATGCAGAAAAGTACTGTGGCTTAATAATACTTACTTATTGTTAGGCCAGAGAGAGCCCAGGATCGGATACATGCAGACATATGATGAGATAATGGACCCTCCCTGATTGGTTACCTATTTTTAACATACACTGTATTAGACACTCAACAAACATAGACAAACCAAATACCGTTCTTGCCAGAAAGTGTTCAATGTAGCTGACTCTTCACCAAAAGTTATCCTTGGTACAATTCTGGGACCTGTTTTACCATGAAAGGATGAAGATAACATGCTTTCCTAAGAAATCTATATTTTTAGTTAGGTTCTCTAATAGTAGACCCTGAGGCAAAGATTGTGTGCAAACTTAGTTGTGCTGATCAACAGGTATCTCTGCTAGCAATCTAGAGAGTCATCACCAACAACTCACCAGTAAATTCCTCATATTATACATAGTTTAAGCAAAACCAATTTCTGTTACCTGAAAACAAAAAGTTACAACTAAATCATGGCAATGATCATGCATGTTTGAGAAATGTCATTTTTGTGTATAACTTGCACCATATAGGTGGGGAGTAGAGAGGTGATAGAGGAAAAGCAACCAATAAAGGTTGCATTATTAAGCCAGTTAGTATACTAGATGACTAAAATTTAACTCTTCCCGCTCTATATGTGGGAGTCTGTACTTGTTCTTCAATAAATCTCCATCTTTGCTATACCACTTTCTGTCCATGGATTCATTCTTCGATTCCGGTGGACAAGAATCTGGGTTCCAGTCCAAAAATTCGGTATCACTATGTCATCATATTTTACATTATTTAACATTAGCCCCAATCTGACAAATTTTTGTCTTCCAGAAATTGACAGTCTAATTTTATTGTGACAAGTTGTAAACAAACGAAGCATGTATGATAATGTGTGAAATAATTAGTAATTTTTACTTGCAGGCATCTGAATTTAGTTTTATCTTATTTATCCCCAAACTAAAAAATGAATTGTTGGTTGTTTACTAGTGCTGACTTTTGACTCCCCAAATAGACCACCAGAAAAACATGTTGATCAAGAAAAACTAAATTTATTGAAAGGAGTTTTTAGGGGTAAAATAGGCAAGGTAGGTTTAGGGAGTTTTAGGTAATTAGGGAGTCCATGGGGAGAGCCGCAGGGCTGCAAAGCTGGGGGAGCAAGTGGGGGGGGTTGTGCTGGGAGCTGTGAAAAGGCATACATTCACAGAATAAAGGGAGAGGAAGACACTCATTCACAGAATAAAGGGGAAAGCCACAGGGAGTAGAAAAACAAAAGGGAGAAAAGGACAGGGACCCCACTGGTGGGGTTTGAGCTCTGAAGCTGCTATAATGACCAATTAGAGGGGATATCAAGACACAAAGAACAACAGCCTTTATAAACCTTAGGAAAGAGGGACTTTCTCTTCCCCTCCCCATGTGGGAGTCTGTGCTTATTTCCCAATAAATGACCACATTTTCCTATACCTTTGGTCTGTGGCTTCATTCTTTGAATGCACCTGGTCAAGGGCCTGGGAAATCACCTTTGGATTCCTGACCAGAGGACAATGTGTTTCAGTTTAATTTCCACGTTTCATTATTATACCTAATGTGCTAAAGAAGGTCAACATTCATAGGGTTTTAGGGCCTGGATATAGTGATTGTAAAGCAAGTCAGCAAGGCAGGGAAACTATTTGGGCAGAATTTATAATATAATAGTTTAGATTAAGTGAGCACAGTGAGGCAAGGGCCTTGAAATGAATCTTGGTGAGAAGCTGTTACTCTTGATTTTAATTGGTTCACAATCTTATCTTCAGGCACAAGTATATTCTGGAACAAATAGCTTAGCATTATTTGCTGGATCTAAGTATTGCCTAGCCCAGGGACAGGGAATTATGTTGGCTTTAGTTCTCATTAAATAGTTCACAGATTTAAAGGAACAAGCAGATCTCCCTAAGAATAAGACCTAGAGCAGTGGTTCTCAACCTTCCTAATGCCGCGACCCTTTAATACAGTTCCTCATGTTGTGGTGACCCCCAATTTCATTGTTACAAATTGAACATAATTAAAGCATAGTGATTAATCACAAAAACAATATGTAATTACATATGTGTTTTCCAATGGTCTTAGGCAACCCCTGTGAGAGGGTCGTTCGACCCCCAAAGGGGCCATGAACCACAGGTTGAGAACCGCTGACCTAGAGTATCTTGGGGAACTCATGGCATTAAGACTTAACAAGTCTCTCTAGGCATGCGTTGTTAGCTGGAGACTCAGCTCCTACCAGCTTGCACTTCTGAGTGTTTCACTTGAAGCATCAAATTCCCAACAGAGTGCCAATAATTGGTCTAATGTGGGATATGTGGCAGCCCTGTGGTCAAGGGGGACAGGGTCTGGAATACCTTTGTTTTCCACAGAAGTCACATGGAGAAGAAACAAGTAATTTCCCAAAGGAAGAGGAACTAAGTGTACAGGAATAAGAGATATTCATTACAAAGGTTAAATAGCTCTCAAACTTCTTTCCCCTCATGAGTATTAAACTTCTATTAAAGCTGTTTCTTTTTGCTGTTCAAAATTTAACAATTTTTATTGTTTAAAAATTTTGTTCAAAATACAAAATTTGTATTTTTTTAAATGTCTTTCCTTTCCTTTCCTTCAACCCACCACTTTGGTCAAACTTTGTCAATCCCATGTCTATAGTGTGCTTTTCCCACCCATCTACCTAAACTGACCTAATCTGTTTTTAAATATAGTCTTCAAAATATTTCTTCAATAGCCTCTTACATGTTTTCTGCATTTACAGAATCTCTTGTCTGCTTCCAGACTGGTAATCTTCATAAACCACAGTTATAATTCTTTCATTCCCAGCTTTCCCTGATTCAGTCATTTCCCATTGCCTATCAAATGTGTCACATACTTTGTTCTCACCTTGAAGGTTACTTATTACAGCCACAAACTTTCTTTATTTTTTAAAAATTTTTTTATTGATTTCAGATAGGAAGGGAAAGGGAGAGAGATAGAAACGTCAATGATGGGAGAGAATCATTGATTGGCTCCCCCCTGCACACCCCACACT
>NW_006298312.1:5589641-5595141 GCF_000327345.1 Myotis davidii
TTGGAAAAAGCAGTTTGTTACAGAAGCTTAGATTGAGCAAGTTAGTTGTCTTACAAAGATTAATTATAGTTTTGGGTCTTGGGACCACTGAGTCAATGGAAGCACATTATCTGGAGCCACAAGCCTCGGGTCTTGGGACCACTGAGTCAATGGAAACACATTATCTGGAGCCATCGAAGCAATTTAGAGTGATTGTGCTGTCCTGGTCTTGGGACCACTGAGTCAACTGGAACGCATTATCTGTGGCCACTGAGGCCATTTAGGATAATTGTGCTGTCCTAGTTCCCAGGTACAGAAGAATGTGCATTCTAAAACCAGTATGACCACAACAAATGGGGTATTCACATTACAGTCAATAGGGTATTCAATCAAATACAATTCAGAAAATCAAAATAATTTTTCTATTATTTTAGCGAGCAAATAATGACAGAAGCCAAGTCAGCAGGGTTAAAATATTAAACAGCAATTCCCACCAAGCATGGTTGCCACCATGCTTCAAAACCAACTTATCTGGGCAAATACTTTGCTCTCCTATCAGCACAATAAATTGCTCACCTGGACAAACAACTCACTTATCAAACTTCAGTTTATTTATAAAGATTCACTTCAAGAACCTGCCCTCTTAAGTCTGCCAATACTATTGGGTCATAAATGTTGCACAGTCCCAATCAGGTCCTCACCTTGAACCACCCACCCTAAGAACTACTTAGACCCAGACTCCAAGACTTATAAATAGCATCTTCTGACATTTGCCTTCCTGAGACATTACTAAAACTCAAAAAGTTAGTAGAGTTCTCCCTTCCTCTACCAGGTTAATCAACTTAGCTTTGTTTGACAACATATTTTGCGTTTGTTTTTTTAGGAGTTGATACTTGATAGTTAATTTAAGAACTATGACAAAAAAAAGTGGGGACAAATTTGTGAAATTAAGCACCCTTTGGTGAGAGCTAAGTTTCACCTTTCTAGTTCTTAAAGAGTTTTCAAGAACTTAAAAACAGGTGAACAATGGTCTGGTGTTTTGTAACACAATGTGACATTTTTGCATCACAATGCAAGGAAAAGAAGACCATTATTAGCCTTAGACACTCTCAAAGCCACAAGGTCAGCTGATTGTGGAGTTCAATGATGTAGATTTTCAAACTATTACGTGCATCAGGATCTCAGAGGAGGTGCCTTGGCTGGTTTGGCTCAGTGGATAGAGCATCAACCTGTGGACTGAAGGGTCCTGGGTTCAATTCCCAGTAGGGGGCGTGCAGAAGGCAGCCAATCAATGATTCTCTCTCATCATCAATGTTTCTATCTCTCTCTCCCTCTCCCTGAAATCAATAAACATATATTTTAAAAAAATCTCAGAAGGGCTTATTTGAAACTTTGATAAAGGCCCAACTTCCAGATATTGATTCAGAAGTCTGTGTGGCAGGGCTCAGGTATCTACACAGCAAAAAAGTTGTCAAGTGACTCTAGGCAAGAGGATCTCTGACAATCTTAGAATCCAGAGCAGTTGTTATAGTCCAGTCACCTAAAACCAGTTCTACCATTGACCAATTCCCTCAGTGGCTATTTCATCTAAAATTCAACTTCTTTTGACTATTTTTGTCTTAATTTTTCTGTTCTTTCTTTTCATTTTTCTAATACTTTCAAAAAGAATGGAGCGAAGTAGGGAGAGAAGAAGAGAGGGAGGAAGGGGGGAAGATAGTTATTTTACCAACTTTAATGTTTCTGTTATCACATTTTCTGTATTTTACAGATGATGATGATTTATTTTCATCTTGCATATTGAGATTTTGAGTTTGTATTGAAAACTTATTTTAACAAGGCTTTTGGAAGATTTCTAGCAATATTAATTTACTGATAATATGTAAAATATGGATGACAATCCATTGTCATGCAATATACATAATTATCTTTGAAGAAAATGTAGTAGATGTGTTAAGTATTAATTTGGTTTTAGGATATGTTGTCTATTAACTAGCTTATTGCATGGATGTTAGAAATGGCTTTTCCTTTCCTATAACAAACCTTTGATTTTGCATAAGAAATAAAGAAAAATAGATCCTCTACCCCAGATATACACTGCAGGCGAGAATGAAAGTGAAGAGAAGGGAAAAGGTGGGAAGAAACTACAGGTTAGTGAACAATAAATTTTCCTTCTTGACAGTTTGCCTAAGGCCATCTGTGAGTCATGCTTCTTCTTTTTTTTTCTTTTTTTTCCAGCTCTTAAAAGCAGTTCTTCTGAACAAATAATAAGGGATGGTGAATAACTTCAGGAACATTGCAAATATATATATATATATTGTTGTTAACTTTTTTCTTG
This sequence comes from Myotis davidii, assembly GCF_000327345.1. Classification (NCBI taxonomy): domain Eukaryota; kingdom Metazoa; phylum Chordata; class Mammalia; order Chiroptera; family Vespertilionidae; genus Myotis; species Myotis davidii. The sequence goes on from NW_006298312.1 coordinate 5,591,956, forward strand.
CAAAAGCCAATGCCTTAAGTTGCTCATCCTGACAAATTCAAATACATATATATGATAGTACTTTTCTCTCAAAGCAGTGTTTCTCCAAATACCTATTTCAACTGCTTTGGGTGAAATTTTTATTATCGAGTTTCTTGAACATCAGCTTTCCAGGAGCATATCCCATTTTATTCATTCAGCAGAAATTGTAGCAATCAAACTTGCAATACAACTTTTTGCATTATGGTTGGATTTTATGGCTGATTTAAAAAAATTATTTTCTAGCTTTTATAACATAAACCAGAAAAATTGTTAATGCTTTAGAACTCTCTAGGCTGTATGAATGATGGAGATTTCTGTGTTATCCCTGATAAACTTGAGGATACAAAAACAGTTTTAATCCTCTTTTTATAATATGCCTGTCTGTGGAACAAGTTCAGAGCCTTCTTGCTATATAGTAGGAACAGAGTCTCAGACTTAATTTTCAAAGCCAAGTAACATTTGTTGTCACATATTTTTAATCTATTTAAAATATAGAATAAGTAAATAAACTGATCAAGATAAAGTAACTGTTATACTTAAACAACAAATAAGAGATTTTTATAGGTTAAATTTAGGCCAGATGAAATTTTCAATTATTGGCATTGTTACTGTGCAAAGTGTCAACATTTAGTGAAATTTTAATCTTTCATTAAAAATAAATCACTATTTTTTTATACAAGAAGAGACAATGGTATATACATCCAGAGCTGCCAGAAGCTGGTCCATCCTTGCTGCTTGACACAGTTGCTGCAGGGAAGAAACATCTGCACAGCATATGTTTCAAGGGACCTGGCCAATACGGCATATTGTTCTTAATATATTTGCTCCCCTTCTTAGCACTATGTGTTTTAACCAAAGTCACCTCTCTGAGAAAGGTTGTTTCCCCAGGTGGGGATTTTTTTCCTGAAGTTAGGGAGGGAAAAAAACCTCTTAACTAAGTGCCAGGCAGGTAATTAATCACTTTAACTACAAACAATCATGCTTAAGTACATAATCTTTACTCCCTGGAATGGAGATAAGAAACGCCCTAACCTTTGGAATAGAGATTGATAGGATTGGAATCAACTGGTATAAATACAGATGTAACAAGACAACAGTCCCTGCCCCTCACCCAACCTCAGTATAAAAAAAGCACCCCCCCTCCCTGTTGGCGTGAATCCACGTGCCCTATCTTTGGGGTACGTGGGTCTCCCGGGGATGCAGAAATAAACCTTTTCCTTTCCTTTCCTTTCTGATTCACTGGACTCTCTATTTCTTGCACTGCCGCCTGAGCCACCTAATCTAACAACTTCCTTGTAGCTTATCTGTAGAACTGTGACCTTGGAATAGCCCTTATAATGGAACACAGAGATTAACCTAGACAGGATTAAACTCAACAGAACTAGATTAACAAAAGCCCTAACCTTTGGAATAGAATGATAGGATTAAAATCAACTGGTATAAATACAGATGTAACAGGACAATAAAGAGATAACCTGGCTATGCTGATCAACTAAACGCTGTCTCCGTGTCATTCCTTCATCACTGACTCCATCCACACCTTTGGGAACCCCTGGACCCATTGGGGCTGGACCCCAACACAGAGCCAATCGTTTAATTGTCTTCACTTCAGCTTTATGCTTTAGACACTTGGTTACTCATTGAAGAATATCGAAGGTTCTCAGCCTTAGGTGTCTAACTCACTCCAGGACATGTTATCACCCCCTTTCTGCTGCACTCACATTATTTAAGGCATAACTGAACACAGACAACTGTTTTGTTTTCAATCTCAAGTTATAATTCATGGGAGGCTTCTGTGGTTATATGGCTTGTCTCCCTTTCTTCACTCAATTTTCTCCCATAAGCATACATTCTAGGGTGCTAATTACATGTCTTTGGATATTAATGTAGTAGAGGCCCGGTGCATGAAATTTCATGCACTGGGGGAATACCTCAGCCTGGCCCATGCCTTCTCACAGTCTGAGACCCCTCGCTCCTTATCGTCTGCCTATAGTGAAGACAAGAGAGGCTCCCGCCACCGCCACTGCACTCGCCACCCATGAGCCCAGTTTCTGGCTGAGCAGTGCTCCCTCTTTGGAAGTGCCCTGACCACCAGGGGGAAGCTCCTGCGTTGAGCGTCTGCCCCTTGGTGGTCAGTGCACATCATAGTGACCTGTCATTCCACCCTTCGGTTGATTTGCATATTAGGGTTTTATTATATAGGACCCTTGTAAAATGCAGTGTTGTACGTGTGACTATCCTTCTTATATAAATGATATTATGATGTTAAAAAAATGTAGAATGAGGCATTTTTTTTGCGATGGAAATTCTATTGAATCAAACTCAGTTCTCTATCTTGCTTTTGTAAATAGTTTCTCTTCATTTTTATTTTCTTACACTTTACGGAATTGTGCATCTGCTTGCAGATCTTTTTCGAATGACCTTGAGGCATTGTGTTTACAAACTAATCATGCATAGCAAGGTTATCTGTGCCATTAGACCCCACTCTCAGAAAAGTGAAGATTTCCTTAAGGGCATGATGACAAGTATGCCCTACATAACCTGTTGGCAATGTTCATAGAAATAAAGCATTACTAAAAGAAACCAGTTTCTCTTTGTCATATGGATGAATGACATTCAGAGGCATCCATTATGTAAAGGAAGTATAAAGGCAAATAAATCTTTCTGTCCACATGCCACCACCCCAACCCCAAGTTATCTGCCCAGTGTCGTATTCCTTCAGAGACCTGAGGGATAATTCCTTTGCTAACTTCTTTTCACCTTACTTCTCACTTCCTGGTGTTTTGTTTTAAATCAGTGTTTGCAGCAAAACATCACCTGGAACTTGTTAGAAATATATCTCTTGTTGATATGGGTTCTATTTCAAACCTACTTAATAAGACTCTGCATTTTAATAAAATCATCCAACTTCTATAAGGACATTAACATTTGACAAATTCTGAGTTAAACCTCATCAAGCCATACTTGGCTAGTTATCCTCTAATTAAACACTCTAATTGGAAACACTGAGAAAAGACTCCTCATAATCATGTACATTTCTGCATTTCTGAATGAGATCTGGCCTCACCTTTCCTGATTCTTCATTGTGTCTCAAGAGTCCAAGATTATCTCAGTGTCTTTTCCTGATATGGGCAGTTTTTTACCACAAATGCATATCTCTTCCAC
>NW_006298312.1:5595366-5595958 GCF_000327345.1 Myotis davidii
AGCTTCACCTGCCTGCCTGCCTGATCGCCCCTAACTGCCTCTGCCTCAGCCCCCGCCCCTGTGGCTTTGTCTGGAAGACATCCATTCTATCCAGCCTAATTAACATATTACCCTCTTATTAGTATAGATTGGCTAGTCTGAACAATACATTTCAGAATCTTTTCTCCATCTACATTTTCATTGAGGGTAGCCTGGATCTCTACATTTTGTGTTGACTCTGAAATTCTTGATTGAATTATCTTCTATATTCTTAGATCAAACAGAGCTTTGATCCTCTGAAGGCCAATGGTTCTTTTTACTTATGAAAAGGACACATAATTATTTATTAGAGCAGTGAAAATAATTATGACAAGAGCAATTAACTCTCACTTTGTCCAAGCTGAATAAATATAGGCAACACCATAAACCTCCTCAGCCTTAAACCTCATGATAATAACAATAGATGCAGATAAAAAGAGAATTCTATAAAATCTAACACAATTTGTAAAAACTCTCAGCAAAGTGGGAATAGAAGGATCACATACCAACAAAATAAAGGCCATATATGATACACCTACAATGAAGATCATACTCAATGGGAAAAAACTAAAAC
>NW_006298312.1:5596369-5597535 GCF_000327345.1 Myotis davidii
GGGCAAAACTAAAACCATTTCCTTTAAGAACAGGAACAAGGGATGCCCACTTTCACCACCCCTTTCAACATAGTATTGAAAGTGCTAGCGTAGCAACCAGACAAAAAGAAGAAATAAAAGGCATCCAAATTGGAAAATGGAAAGTAAATCTCTTAATATTCACAGATGGCATCATATTGTACATACAAAACCCTAAAGACACCACAAAAAAACCTGCTAGATTTAATAAATGAATTTGGCAATGTAGCAGTATACAAAAATAACACCCAGAAATAAATAACATTTTTATATAACACCTAGGGTCCTGGTGGGGTGGGGGGGTCCCTCAGCCAAGCCTGCCCCCTCGCACATACTGGGAGCCCTCAGGGGATGTCCTAGTGATGGCTTAGGCCCGCTCCCTGCTCCCCTTAGGGAGCGGGTCTAAGCTGTAGTCTGGCCTCCCTTTGTGGGAGGTGCCCTGGCTGATCAGGGGAAGGCACCAGTCTCATCACCCCACTGCTGCAGTCACTGCCGGTCACCGCAGCCATGAAGGTGTTTTCATCAACACAGACTCCAGTCCCTTCACCATGAAAAAATGATAACTTTCTTTAGGTATTTTCAAGATGTCTCTTTCATATAATAATAATTTCTTTATTATTTTTTTAAGCCAAACCGGCTAGGGCGGGATATGACATTTCTTAGCCCTCCAGCAGGGGACTTTTGTTTTTTTCTCCAAGAGTGTGGTGGAAAAAACTCTAGGTCACCTTCTTGGATTCTTAGTACCCAAGTTACTAAGAATGTTGTGAGTGGCGTACTATGAGCTTAGCCAATGAGCAGTCAGAAAAGGTGTTTCCTGTGCAGCTCATGTGCAGAGGCAGGACTGCTGGTGCACTGCGGCTGGCAGGCCCTCTCCCCAAGGTGTTAGGCCTGTGCAGGGTCCCCCCAGATCCCCGCCATCGCCGGTCCACCCCTGCTCCCTCTGATCACTGGCTCTGCCCCTGTCCAGGCCTAGCGCCTCTGGCCGAGGCATTAGGCATAGGCAGGGGCCCCATTGGCTCTAATCATGGGCTCAGGCCCTGCCCAGGAGCCCCTGGCTCAGGCCCTTCCTAGGCTGCTCAGGGCCCACACAGGGCCTACCTCGGAGAGAGCTGAGTTCCCAATGATGTTTCCGGGACCCAGGCTGCTGG
>NW_006298312.1:5597564-5598350 GCF_000327345.1 Myotis davidii
GGGAACTTAGGCTGTTTCCAAATCTTAGCTATGGTAACTTGTGCTGCTATGAACATAGGGGTGCATATATTCTTTCTGATTGGTGTTTCTGGTTTCTTGATATAGTTATAGAAGCGGGATTGCTTGGTCAAATGGGAGTCCCATTTTTAACTTTTTGAGGAAACTCCATACTGTCTTCCACAGTGGCTGCACAAGTCTGCGTTCCCACCAGCAGTGCAGGAGATAGAAGAAGACATAAGCAAATGGAAGAATATACTGTGTTCATAGATTGGTAGAATCAGCATCATTAAAAGGTCCATACTCCCCAAAGCAATCTCCAGATTTAATGCAATCCCTATTAAAATACCAATGGCTTATTTTATAAATCTAGAGAAAAAACTCCAAAAATTTATATGGAACCAGAAAAGACTTCAAATAGCCACAGAAGTCTTGAGAAAGAAGAGCAGAATTGGAGGGTTCACAAAACCAGATATCAAGTAATACTATAAAATTACTATAGTCAAAACAGCTTGGTACTGGCATAAGAACAGGCATATAGATCAATGGAACAGAACAGAGACCCCAGAAATAGACCTAAGCCATTACCATAATTAATATTTGACAAAGGAGGCAAGAGCAAACAATAAAGTCACAACAATCTCTTCAAATGGTGTTGGAAAAAATGGACAGATACATGCAAAAATATGAAGTTGGACTACCAACTTAACCATACACAAGAATAAACTCAAAATAGATAAAAGACCTAAATGCAAGTCATGAAACCATAAAAATCCTAGAAGAAACCAT
>NW_006298312.1:5607424-5610585 GCF_000327345.1 Myotis davidii
GAACCCAGACCTTGCGGTCAGCAGGCCAAGGCATTATCCACTGAGCCAAACCGGCTAGGGCGGGATATGACATTTCTTAGCCCTCCAGCAGGGGACTTTTGTTTTTTTCTCCAAGAGTGTGGTGGAAAAAACTCTAGGTCACCTTCTTGGATTCTTAGTACCCAAGTTACTAAGAATGTTACCAGTGGCATACAGAGCTCTTAGCCAATGAGCAGTCAAAAAAGGTGTTTCCTGTGTAGTTCACACCAATCCCCGGCTAGGCCCCTACTCAGGCCTAAAGCCTCGGGGCCTGGGCAGGGGACCCCCAGCTCCCTCCAATTGCCGGCTCCACCCCTGCTCCCTCCGATCACTGGCTCTGCCCCTGTCCAGGCCTAGCGCCTCTGGCCGAGGCATTAGGCATAGGCAGGGGCCCCATTGGCTCTAATCATGGGCTCAGGCCCTGCCCAGGAGCCCCTGGCTCAGGCCCTTCCTAGGCTGCTCAGGGCCCACACAGGGCCTACCTCGGAGAGAGCTGAGTTCCCAATGATGTTTCCGGGACCCAGGCTGCTGGGTGCCTATGTATGCAAATTAACTGCCATGTTTGTTGGATTAATTTGCATACTCTCCTGATTGGCTGGTGAGTGTAGCAGAGGGATGGTCAATTTACATGTCTGTCTATTATTAGGTAAGATAATGAATTCTCAGAAAGAGAAAATAAATGAACAGCCCATTGACCATTGCAACAGAAAAATAAGAAGCTTAGGATGAAACTTAAAGAAGAAGGTAAAAAACTTATACTCAGAAAAATATAGGACATTGAAAAAAGATATAGAGGAAGATATAAACAAGTGGAAGAATATACTGTGTTCATAGATTGGTAGAATAAGCATCATTAAAATGGCAATACTACCAAAAAAAGGTCCATACTCCCCAAAGCAATCTCCAGATTTAATGCAATCCCTATTAAAATACCAATGGCTTATTTTATAAATCTAGAGAAAAAACTCCAAAAATTTATATGGAACCAGAAAAGACTTCAAATAGCCACAGAAGTCTTGAGAAAGAAGAGCAGAATTGGAGGGTTCACAAAACCAGATATCAAGTAATACTATAAAATTACTATAGTCAAAACAGCTTGGTACTGGCATAAGAACAGGCATATAGATCAATGGAACAGAACAGAGACCCCAGAAATAGACCTAAGCCATTACCATAATTAATATTTGACAAAGGAGGCAAGAGCAAACAATAAAGTCACAACAATCTCTTCAAATGGTGTTGGAAAAAATGGACAGATACATGCAAAAATATGAAGTTGGACTACCAACTTAACCATACACAAGAATAAACTCAAAATAGATAAAAGACCTAAATGTAAGTCATGAAACCATAAAAATCCTAGAAGAAACCATAGGCAAGAAAATCATCTCTCATAGCAATATGTATATAGACACTTCTCCTAGGGAAAAATAATAAAGGAGAAAATAAACACGGAGACTACACACAAAAAAAGCTTCTGCACAAAAAAGAAACCAGCATTTAAATTAAAAGGGAACCCACTGTATGGGAAAACATATTTTGCAATGATACATCTGATAAAATTTACTATCCAAAATATATAGAACTCATACAACTTAAAAAAAGGAAGACAAATAATCCAATTAAAAAATGATCAAAGGACTTGAATGGATACTTCTACAAAGTGGACATACAGATGGCCAAGAAACATGTGAAAAAATGCTCAAAGTCACTGATGATCAGAGAGATGCAAATTAAAACAGCAATGAGGTATCATCTCATACTTGTCAGAAAGGCTACCATCAACAAATCAACAAATGGCAAGTGTTGGTGAGGATATAGAGAAGAGGGAACCCTCATACACTGCTGGTGGGAATGCAGGACCCAAAATACCAATCAGAAAAAATGTAGGCACCCCTATATTCATAGCAGTGCAATTTACAATAGCTAAGATCTGGAAAAAGCCCAAGTGCCCATTAGGAGATGAGTGGATAAAAAAGCTGTATTACATTTACAACATGGAATACTATGCAGCAGAAAAAAGGCAGATCACTCACCTTTCTTAAATTTAAATTCATTATTGTTTAAAGTATTACATGAGTCTCCTTTTCCCCTCATTGACCTCTCCCCAGCCACCCCCACCTTCCAGCACAAGCCCTCACCCTCCTGTTGTCTTTATCCATTGGTTATGCTCATATGCATGCATACAAGTCCTTTGGTTGATCTCTGAACCCCTCACCCCCACTTTTCCTCATAGATTGGACAGTCTGTTCAATGCTTCTATGACTCTGGGTCTATTTTTTTCACCAGTTTATGTTGTTCATTATATTCCACAAATGAATGAGATCATGTGATATTTATCTTTCTCTCTATCTGGCTTATTTTGCTGCCCTCTTGGCTTATTTCGCTTAGCATAATGCTCTCCAGTTCCATCCATGCTGTTGCAAATGGTAAGAATTCCTTCGATTTTACAGAAGCATAGTATTCCTTTATGTAGATTTACCACAGTTTTCTAATTCACTCTTCTGCTGATGGGCACTTAACGTTCCAAACGTTAGCAAGTGTAAATTGTGCTGCTATGAACATAGGGGTTCATATATCCTTTCTGATTGTTTTTATGTTTTCTTGGGATTCATTCCCAGAAGTAGGATTACTGGGTCAAATGAAAGTTCCACAGTGGCTACACCAGTCTGCATTCCTACCAGCGGTGCACAAGACTTTCTTTTTCTCTGCATCCTCACCAGCACTTGTCATTTGTTGATGATAGCCATTCTGACAGTTGTGAGATTATACCTCCTTATTGTTTTGATTTGCATCTCTCAGATGATTAGTGACTTTGAGCATGTTTTCTATATGTCTGTTCGCTTTCTGTATGTCCTCTTTCAAAAGTGTCTATTTAGGTCCTTTGCTCATTTTTTGATTGGATTGTTAATCTTCCTTTTGTTAAGTTTTTTGAGTTCTCTATAAATTTTTGAGATTAAACCCTTATCTGAGATAACATTGGAAAATATGTTCTGCCATGCAGTGGGCTTTCTTGTTGTTTTGCTGATGGTTTCTTTTGCTGTGCAGAAGCTTTATATTTTTTTAAGTATTGTTCAATTTTCCTAACACCACTTATTGAAGACACTCTCTTAACTCCATTGTATGCTCTTGCCTTCTTTGTA
>NW_006298312.1:5612965-5613594 GCF_000327345.1 Myotis davidii
TGGATTCTCAGTTCTGTTGCATTGGTCTATATGTCTGTTCTTGTGCCAGTACCAGGCAGTTTTGAGAACAATGGCTTTGTAATATACCTTGATACCTGCTATTGCGATGCCTCCAAGTTTGTTCATCTTTCTCAAGATGGCTGCAGCTATTAAGGGTTTTTTTTGTTTTTGTTTTTTTTTGCTCCAGGTGAATTTTTGAAGAGTTTGTTCTAGGTCTTTGAAATATTCCCTTGGTATTTTAATAGGGATTGGATTGAATCTTTTGATTGCTTTGGGTAGGATGTTGATTCTACCAATCCATGAATACAATATATTCTTCCATTTGTTTGTGTCCTCCTCTATCTCTTTTTTTCAGTGTCCTGTAATTTTCTGAGTACAGGTCCTTTACTTCCTTGGTTAAATTTATTCCTAGGTATCTGAATTTTTTCTTGTTTCAATGGTAAATGGGATTGTTTTTTAGTTTTTCTCTTAGTTAGTTCATTATTGGTGTATAAAAACATCCATAGATATCTGGGTGTTAATTTTGTATCCAGATATGTTGCCGAAGTCATTTATTAAGTCTAGTAGTTACTTGGTGGATTTTTAAGGTTTTCTATGTACAAAATCATGTGATCTATGAATAATGACAC
>NW_006298312.1:5614852-5615757 GCF_000327345.1 Myotis davidii
GATGTGTTCATTCTGGGCCAGCTTTAGCTCTGAGGCCTCGGCTGCTCAAAACAGGTTTCTTGCCTTTGTTTACCATCTGTATTTGATACAGTGTTGCGGTCCAGCTGGCTGAAGCCCCGCTGAGTAAAGCAGGTTTCTGGGGTTTTTTTAGCTTCTATATTTGCAACATAGTTACTTAGTGTTGCAGCTCAGAGGCCGGCAGCAGTCAGGCGGGGAACGTTGGAGTCCTCTGTCACTGAACAAGCAAGTCTCATGTTAGTTTCAAGCTGCCTGGCTGTGGCTGTCATCTTGGCTGGCAGTTAATTTGCATATCGCCCTGGTTAGCCAATGAGAAGCGTAGCGGTCGTACACCAATTACCATGTTTCTCTTTTATTAGATAGGATGTTCATTTCGTCAAGGTTGTCCAGTTTGTTGGAGTAGAATTGTTCGTAGGATTTTTTTTTTCTTTACAATCCTTTGTATGTCTATGAGGTTGGTTGTTACTTTAACTCTTTCATTTCTGATATTATTTATTTGGATCCTCTCTCTTCGTTTCTTGGTGAGCCTGTCTATCAGTTCATCAGTCTTATTTATCCTTTCAAAGAAGCAGCTCTTGGTTTTATTGACCTTTTTGTTTTTTTGTTGTTGTCTTTTTTGTCTCTATGTCATTTATTTCTGCTCTGACTTTTATTATCTCCTTCCTTCTGGTTACTCTGGAATTTTCTTTTTGCTCTCTAATTTTTTAGATTGCAGTGTTAGATAATTTATTACCATTTGTGTGTGTGTGTGTGTGTGTGTTTGTTTTTTTTAAGTAGGCTAACTTCCCTCTCAGGACTGCTTTCACTGTGTCCCATAGATTTTTGAATTGTTTTGTTTTGATTCTCATTTGTTTCCAGGATGCTTTTTAATTCTTCTTTGATCTCTT
>NW_006298312.1:5615810-5622715 GCF_000327345.1 Myotis davidii
GAGAGATGTTTTGTGTGTGTGTGTGTGTGTGTGTGTGTGTGTGTGTCTATTTGGGTGTTCCTGTATTGAGTGCATATATGTTTATCAGAGTTATGTCCTCTCATTGAATTGCTCCTTTAGTATTGTGAAGTGGCCCTCTTCATCTCTTGTTATGGCCTTCACTTTGAGGTCTATTTTGTCACATATAAGTATTACTACCTCAGCTTTTTTTCTCATTTCCATTTGCCTGAAAAAAAATTTTCCATTCCTTCACTATCAGTCTGTGTGAGTCCTTTGTTCTGATATAGGTCTCTTGCAGACAGCAGATATATGGGTCATGTTTTCTTATCCATTCAGCTAACCTATGTCTTTTGATTGGGGCATTTAATCCATTTGCATTTAATGTTATTATTGATAGGCACTTGTTTATCACCATATTTATTCTTTATGCTTGTGTTCCTTCTTCCCTTCCTATTTCTATTTTTCACAACAGTCCCTTTAGCATTTCTTGCATTGCTGGCTTGGTAGTGATAAACTTCCTTAGCCCTTTTTTGTCTGTGAAACTCTTGATTCCCTGGGTAATAAACTTCCTTAGCCCTTTTTGGTCTGTGAAGCTCCTGATTCCACCTTAATTTTGAATGATAGCCTTGCTAGTTATAGTATTCTTGGATTCAGTCCCTTGCTTTGTATCACTTGGTATATTTCATTTCATTCCCTTCTGGCCTGATGTGTTTCTGTTGAGAAATCAGTTGATATTTAATGGGAGATTCATTGTAGGTAACTTTATATTTCTCTCTGGCAGCCTTAAGATTTTTACTTTGTCATTGATGTTTGCCAATTTAATTATAATGTGTCTTGGTGTTGGTCTTTTGGGGTTCATCTTGTTTAGGACTCTGTGTGCTTCTTCAACTTGTGTGAGTATTTTTCTTCCCAATATCAGGGAATTTTTTTTATCAGTTTTTCTTCAAACAGGTTTTCTATTACTTGCTCTGCTTCCTCTCCTTCTGGTACCCTTATTATGTGGATGTTGTTTCATTTTGTTTTGTACCAAATCTCCCTTAGACTCTCCTCCCGCTTTTTAAGCTTTTTGCTGTATTTGTATGTTTTTTCCTACCTGGTCTTCTAATTTGCGGATGCGGTCCTCAGCCTTTTCTAGTCTACTTTTTAAGTCTTCCATTGTGTTCTTTATTGCAGCTAGGTCATTCTTCATTTTCCCTTGATTCCTTTATTGGTGACATTCTCATTCAGCTCCTTATAATTCTCATTGAGTTGTGTGTATTTATCATCCAGCTGTTTGAGCATCCTTATAACCATTACTCTGAATTCTTTTTCTGATAAGTTAGTAGCCTCAATTTCATTTAACTCCCTTTCTGGTGATTCCCCTTTCATTTCATTTAATTTCCTTTCTGGTGATTTCCCTTTTTCTTTCCTTTGGGGGTTCTTTTTTGTCTCCCCATTTCTTGCTGTAATTTTAATTTTTTCTATGTCTTAGTTCCAACTGCTTTGATACCCAGGTTATTTTAGGGATGGTGCTATGTATTTGGTGATTTTTGGGACCCAGTGGTGCAGTCTTTTATATCCTCTGGGCTTGGTGATCTAGCAAAGCCCCCTATTTGTGCTATTTGTGTTCTCTTGATGTAGTTGGGTCTTGAATGTTAGTTTCTTATTCATGGATGAAGTCTCATCATGAATTGGCAATGTGACTCATCCCCGGCTTTGTTGTGCAAGCTATTGTGTATGTGATCATTGTTCCATCTTTTTTGGAAAAGGTTTCCTGAGGTTTTACTGGTATGTGCTCACTGTGAGTTCCCAGAGTCCATGGCCTGGAAGGAAAGGGTCTTCTTGGGGCCTGAGGATCAGGTACTGTGACTTTGACAAATGTTGTGTGACTCTTGCTAGAGTAGTGTCACACTGCAACTCACTACGAGGGTACCCCATGACAGTGGGAGACAGCCATCCCATAGTCTGCAGTTGAGGCAGTGGGAATCTGGCCAAAGTGATTTCCCTCTCTGAATCAGGAGGGGGTTCAGGAGCCAGCACCTGTGTGAATCTCAGAGTCTGTGGCTGAAACAATATGACCTTGTCTGGGGAGGCGGGTCCTCAGTAACTCACCAAGGTGTCTAGAGGTAGGCAACTGGGAGGGGATGTCATGGATCCTTCTGAGAGAGCCATGTGCCCTTGGGTGGAGAGGCATGTGCCCAGTGGCAGCTCTCAAAGGAGGCCAGCAGCCATCTTCTGCAGCTGTGTGCTCATAGGGTCCACACACTGGAGCAGCACTATCGTTGTGTGCGTTTGTGGTGTCCAGACACTGGCCCAGGTGAGGGAGAAGTCACAATTTCTGCTTCGGCATCTGTGCATCCTTGATTGGATGTGCACGCCCAGTGGTGGCTTTCAGAAGCACCCAGGAGCTGCCTTCTGAGGCAGTGGGATCAGGGGACCTGCATGCTGGATGCTGGCAGCTGGAGTCGCACCTTGCAGTGGCTCAGAGATGCGCCCAGGAGTCTCCTGCTGGGGCAGTGGGCTCAGAGGGTCCGCACACTGGATCAGTGAGACTGCAGTGTCTGGAGGTCAGCAGCTGAGGAGGGGGATGTCCGAGTTTCTGCTGCCAGGACCTTGCACCCTTGGTTGGATTCACACATGTGCACCTGGCAACAGCTCACAGAGTCACCCAGGATATGTCTGCCAGGGCAGAGGACTCAAGGGGCCTGTGCACTTGATCAGTATCTGGAGGTCGACAGCCAGGGAGAGGGAAGTCCCACTTACTGCTGCAGGAGCCATGGGCCTTGGAAGTGGATATCCTAGGGTCTTCAGGTCTGTGGGTGAGGCAGCAGGACTTTGGCTGGTGTGGCTGCAGGGTCCCAGACAGTGTCCAAGGCCAGTCTGGGTGATGGTGATGATGAGTTCCTAGAGGAGGAACTCTCCTCTTCAATATGGCATGGGCCCCATGCTTGAACCCCGCAGCCTAGGGAGTGCCTGCAGCAGTGGCATAGGCTCCCTGTCCAGGAGAGCATGGTCTGCCAGCCCTTGATATTCCTGCCAGATTTAACTGTCCCTCACTCACTCACACACACACACCACACACGTCCACACACTCCCCTTTCATCCCCTCACTCACTCACACCCTCTCCCTCACCTCCCTCCTGCCAGCTGCCATCTTCCTCCTTCTCAATCCCTCACCTTTTGAGACAGCATGGAGAGTCCTGAAGAATATTATGCTAAGCCAAATAAGCCAGTTACAGAAAGACATGTATCACATAATCTCACTCATATGTGGAATCTAATTAACAGAACAATCTGATGAACAAAATAGATTCAGAGACATAGAAGCATGGACCAGACTGTTGAATCTCAGAGGAAAGGTGGGGGTGGGTGGGTTGATCGAATGAGATCAACCAAAGAACCTATATGCATATATGCATAACCCATGGACACAGACAATAGGGTGGTGAAGGCCTGGGGCTGGAGGGTAGAGGAGACTAGAAGAGGTAAATGGCGGGGAGGGGCATACGATGTACTTTCAACAATAAATATGTAAAAAATGTAAAGATAAAATATTGTAGAATCCTTTTTAAAAAAAGAAAGAAACTTCTACTTTTCATTCAAGATGGAAGTATAAACACAATACTTTCCTCCTTGCACAATCACATCAAAATTAAAACTAAGTTACAGAATAACCATCATTCAGAACCACCTGAAATTGAACTGTATGGAAGTTCTACAACTATGGAATTAAAAAAGAAGCCACATGGAGAGTGGTAGGAGGGGCAGAGATACAGACACACAGAACCGGCTGGCCCCACACCCATGTGTGGTGGGTAAAAACAGGGAGGGAAGTGCCCTGTGAGGAGCAAGATGTCTCAGTACCACTCTAGGTCCCACAGCCCAGGCTTCCAGTGCCAGGAAAAGAAGTCCCCATAACTTCTGGCTATAAAAACCAGTGGGAATTGAGGCTAAGGGAGAAAGAGGCAGCTGCCTGGAATTTCAGGTAGTTCCTCTTAAAGGAGCCACACATGGACTAACTTTGACTTGCTCCCTTTGAGCTCCAGCACTGGCGGAAGCAGCTTGAAAGGCACCAGGGACATATGGGGAGGGCCTGGAGAGTCATATTTCTCCCAGAAGAGAGAAATTTGTTCCTTTAATGATCCCTTCCTCCAAAGAGTTGGCAGGCAGATGCCATATTTGAGGCTATTATCAGCAATGTTTCCATACAAATGAACTGCCTTAGCTAATGCTTCAGATTTTGCTAAAAATCTCTCAAATAAACAGCATCTGGCCTAAGTGAATCCTGTACCTCTCACTAAGTGGCCCCAGGTCTTACATGGCAGCTGGCCTTGGTTCCCAGCTTGGCCTTGCCTGGGCACCTCCAAGATCAGCACAAGCAGCAGCCATCTGCAGATCACTTTGCAGCTCATGTTGGGTGAACCCATTAAGAACACAAGGAGTGACTGAACTTAACCTGAATCTTACAGGAGTCACCAGAGCCAGCACACCAAGTGTACAGTTTCAGATCACATCAAATCACCACCACCCAATCACCTCCACAAGCAACACACTCAGGGAGCAGACTCAATAAGTATCAGAGCCCTGCTGAAGTAAGTCCTGTTCTGTGTGGTGGGACCTTGCACACCTGATCCTCCACAGTGGTCAGAGGTTGATGGTCAGTGGTTACAACTAGTCCTTGCAGCCAATCAGCCTGAGAGTATATCCCTCCCATTTATGTGCCAACAGAAATAAAGGATTAACTACCTGAGGAAGATGTACAGTCCACACAGGGGGCATACCTCGATTTCCCATCTTGAGTGATTAGGAAGGCTGTGTCACTGGACCTACAGGATACCTACCACATTAGGCCATGCTACCACGCCTGGGAGACATAGCAGCTCTACCTAATACATAGAAAAAACACAGGAAGACTGCCAAAATGAGGAGATAAAGAAACATGGCCCAAATGAAAGAGCACAACAAAACTCCAGAAAAGAACTAAACAAATAGAGACAAGGAAACTACAAGATGCAGAGTTCAAAACAATGGTTATAAGGATGCTCAAGGAACTTAGTTAGAAAATCAACATCATAAAAAAAGGAACTGTCAGAAATGGATAAACTAACTGAAATAAATAATAATTTACAGGAAACTAACAATAAGGTATATGAAGCCAAGAATCAAATCAGTGATATAAGGAAGCAAAAAACACCCACTTAGAACAACAAAAAGAAAAAAAGAATCCCCCCAAAATACTAATTGCTGAACATCAGCTCGTCTTATGGTCCTGCAATTACCTTCTGAAGCCCCAAGGTGCCTGACTTCATGCTTAGCTCAGAACATCATCTATACCTATTTTCCCTTTTTATCTTTGAATTTCTCATGTATACAGGATCTCCAACTCTCTCATGTATGTGGGGTTCCCAGGCATACAAAATTAAATTTGATTTTCTCTTGTCAAATTATCTCATGTCAATTTGATTCAACCAGCCAAAAACAAAACAAGCAAACAAAAGCACAGAGAAGGGAAGAGGGCATTTTTCCCTTTTCCCACAAAGCAAAGAGGGAAAAGTAGTTAGATGATATTAGAAGTTGTTTCAGAAAGTTGCAGTAGTGGCTCTCCAGAAATTAAGTCAGGTCCCAACCTAGTCTAAGTGATGAAGCGACAAATACCTCTAGATAATAACAAACGTATTTTGAATAGACATGTCCTTGCCAGCTTCTGTAGAACAACACTCTATACATTTCTCACAACACCAAAGATACTGGCTCTGAATAGAAGTTAAATATGTGCAGAACGAATGAATGAACGTTCTTTATTTTACAATATAATTTGAAGCTTTCAGAATTGTAAGTGATTTCTCTGATATATTAATTATGGAAAATGGTTTAAGCTTTATTGAAATACTATTGTTAAGCACTGTTATACTGACTTACATAGGAGAAATAATTCAAGAAAAGTACACAGTACATAAACTGCCTTTCACTGAGTGGGATGGCTGGCATTTAAGCACTATGGTTTTTATGTTCTATGCCAATTGTCTGCCAGAGTCTAGCTGAAATTTAACATTTAATAATGCTAAGTATGTGAATTTGGGGGAGAATTTGCATTTATATCTCAGATGGCTTGTTACCCAAGCAGAATTGAGTGGCTACATTTTTCTATTTTTTTCATGCCTTATTTTGTTAATCATTCCAGTCATATTTGTTCCATTCCATAAAAATGAGAAGCTTACCTTCCACCTTTGTGAAATTATTGTTACTCATTCTCTAATGTCTGCATTATCCCATTTAAGCCATCCCCCTGTGGTTTTACAATTCCTTTTGCTCACTAATCCAACAGGAGAAATAATGTGCAAACAGGCAAATATAGGTTTTTCTTGTAAATCATCATTGTCTCTTCAGCAACATTAGAGTTTCTCAAAGTGTTATTTAAGAATCAAATAAATCTCTAGATAGAGCATCCAAGTCAAAGGAGACATAAGGTTGGAAAAAAATAGAAAATGATCCACACGCACTGCACCCAGCCTTAATCTTGACCAATAGAACATTAATTTTAAAATTTGATCATGATGAAAGAATAATTGGAAAGAAGAGACATATAATGGAAAATGAAAATATATATAATTTCCTAAGACCCATGTCCTTCTTGCTACCCAAACTTATCTTAGATGTAAAGGATTTCATATCTTCACATACTTGTTGCATGAGTAAATACATCATATTAGAGGCATGGTGCACAAAAGTTTGTGCACTCGGTGGGGAGAGGAGGGTCCCTCAGCCTGGCCTGTGCTCTCTTGCAGTCTGGGACCCTCGGGGGATGACCTGCTGGCTTAGGCCCACTCCCCGGGGGATTGGGCCTAAGCTGGCAGTCAGACATCCCTCTGGCAGCCCGGGAGCCCTTGGGGGATGTCCACTTGACAGCGGGGAGTAGGCCTAAACTG
>NW_006298312.1:5622905-5628462 GCF_000327345.1 Myotis davidii
TTTTTAATTCTGGGATTTATTTACCTTCTATAATTGAAACTTTGTTGTCTTCAAGGGAGCTGAGAGCCAGCTCCTGCTTGCTCCAGCTCCGTGGCCACGGCCAGCTGAAAGCAGGTATCTGGGGTTTGTTTACCTTCTATAATTGCAACTTTGTTGCTTTTGAGTGGAGCTGAGAGCCGGCGGCAGGCTGGCTTCCTCCATCACTGGAGCAAGCAAGCCTCCTGCTCGCTTCATCTCCGTGGCTGCTGGCCGCCATCTTGGTTGGGTTAATTTGCATACAGTCACTCTGATTGGCTGGTAGGCATGGCTTAAGGCATAGTGAAGGTACGGTCAATTTGCATGTTTCTCTTTTATTAGATTAAATTTTTTCATATCTAAAATTTTATTTGGTTATTTTTTAAATTTTATTTTTCATTTACAGTTCATGTTCAATATCTTATCCTATATAATAAAACCCTCATATACAAATTGACCGAGTGGTGGAATGACTGGTGGCTATGAACTGACCACCAAGGGGCAGATGCTCAACACAGGAGCTGGCCCCTGGTGGTCAGTGTGTTCCCACAGAGGGAGTGCCACTCAGCCAGAAGCGGGGCTCACAGCTAGTGAGTGCAGCGGCAGTGTTGGGAGCCTTCACAGCAGCACTAAGGAGCAGCAAGCTGAGCAGTAGGAAGCAACAAGCAGGTGGGCGGTAAGGAGGAAGGGGTCCCAGACTGAGAGAGGGTATAGGCCAGGCTACGGGACACCCTCCCATCCCCAGTGCACGAATTTCATGCACCGGGCCTCTAGTATAGTATATAATTATGTATCCATGATCATGTCATAATTATTTACTTTTAATAAATACTGCAACTTGTCTGATTCGTCAATTAAATGTTCAGGTCCACACTGACCCTGTTTACATGCTAAACCAGTCTTAACTGGTAAGAGTTCACTAGAGCCAGGGAAGGGGGTAGACAGGAACTCTTACTGGGTATACATCTTATTTGCTCATTTTCTTTCCAAATACCCTCTGAGATATTATAGGAAATATGCAAAGATAATAAATGAGGAAGCTGACTACCAAAATTACCAATAATACATTTAAACCTTGAAATGAAACTTTTCTCCATCAATTAGGACACATGCAACTTTTTTTTTTTACCTTAATAAAGAACAGTACTCTTTTTATGCCACAATCTTAAATCCTTCCTTTTCATGACTAGGATCCTTTTAGTAATGTCCAGACTATTGTTATGCTAAAGTGTGTGAGTAGGCAGTTAGGATATTCCCTATCTCTTTCTTCTTGCCTTGTGAGAAGTCACAGAAGGATGTCATGCCTCTGTTAGACAGCCCACTTGACTGCCATCATAGGAAAATGTGATCCAAACATGACATATACCACTGCTAATTTTCACTGTCACTGTATACTCAGTATAAATACAAGATAAATAAATAAATCTCCTTAACTTCTGATGGTGACCTTAATTCTAATGTTCTTTTATAATGTATAGCTCCATTGACATAAACTCTTATAAACCTGCTCTTATCTCAACTAAAGTTTTTTATAGACAACCTTTTTCTATGACTTATACCTCATTATAAAAATCATTGGCTGTCTCAAAGAAAGTGAGTGCAGTAAGCTGGGAACTAGTTCTTTGACATATTGAGATGGTATATCAGTCTGGAGGTATAATTCTCAAAACAGAAAGTTGGAATTATAGACCACCCACATTAATTCATAAATAGAAGAAATAATGTTGGTACAGAATAGTGATTTTCAAGTTATAGTGCAAATGAGTCAAAATAGTATTTTAATTAAAAAAAATGATTTCTAACTCAATATATCAAAATTCACCAGGACTCATTTCTTTCATGTATTATAAATTAATATCACATTTATCTCATTTGAAAAAAATAAAGATATTGATGATTTGTAAAATGAAATATAGAGGTTCAACTCTTTTCAGAAGGAAGATCTAGCAGTTTTCTTGAAGCTCTCTATTGATCTGATAACAATAGTTATTTTTGCTATTTGAACTTTAATCTGCCCCTTTGATCCATTTGCTATAACTAATTATGATTAAAGTTTCTCAAAGCATTTACATAAATTTGAGTCATGTGAAAAGAACTAACAATTAGACTAATCAGTTTCATAAGTCATTTCTTCTGCATCCACTATTTTTACTCATGCATCCATCTTTTAAAAGAATCATGCATTCTTTTTCACTCAGCTCCCTACACTCATTCTCAGACCATCAGCATCTAACATACTGCTTTCATATGTTCAGTAAATGTATGTAATGAATTTATGTGTCTATTAGTGTATGTGTGTGTGTGTGTGTGTGTTTCTTTCCCACTAATAAGAAAGGGTGGAGAGGTTCATCCCTGGAGAGTTACAGGAAGTGGATAAAACCTGTATTTTGTGTGATGCATTATTTCCCTCAGGAGCCTGGGACAGATGATCTCTTAAAGTCATTTTTTGATCTATAACTAAATGATCAGTGAGTCAGCTTCAGGTTGCCCTGTACTATTTAACTCATAGTGCTATTACTCAAGAGTACTAAATAGTGCCCCTGGGCTCTGAAAAAATTAATGCACAGCCCTTAAGGTCAAAATTACTGCCAGGTAGTGATTTAAGTAATGGGAAATAAATCCCATTAAGATATAGCTAAGTAGTTAATCAGCAAGTAAAATAATAATGATAATAATGAAAAATAAGGAGTTAAATTTGTTTTCTCATTCTGCACTCTGTGGACAGAAATAACTGTTAGGTGTGTTCCTCATAGAAATCTTTAATAAAAAGTAGTGATCAAAACTTCCCATTGGTTTCTCATCTCTAAACTAAATATGTCCTATACCTTTCATTTTTATGCATAGTATTTGTTTTCATCCCTTTTATTTTCTTTGCCTTTTCAATGTCCTCTTCAGTCTATCACTCTTTATCGATGTGATGACCTACAATATTAACCTAATAAAAAATGTGAATTTATTGTAAGAAGTGCTCCATTTTGCTTATATTTTAAAATATTTCCTTAATCTCATAATAAACATCAGCTTTATAAATGGCAGATCTGTTGTTTTTGTAATGAACTGCTGCAATCGTGGGTAGCATTCTTGCTGGTTATGAAGATACCTAAAATCTCTTTGGTTTATGGACTAAGCTTATGAACCAAGCTCTGTTTAAAAATAATAGTTTTGGCAACAAAGTAGTTCATTAGTCACAGAAAGGTAAGGAGATTCATTTAGTAATATTAGATGATTTACTGTGGTGGGGCTGTAAAAACATGCATACAAGTCTTCCAAGTCTGAGAACAACGATTGATGCCCAGCAATATCAGACTGCTCCCTCAATAACTCTATTGCTAGGAGAATACTGAATCTAATAAAGAAATATACAATCATTTGTGATTTATGTTTCTGTGTTAGTGTGGTAACCTCTGCTTAGTACTTCTCACCTTTTTATGATGTTATTAAATAATTTAGCCAATCAGTATTTTTGAAAATAGCCACTTTAACAGTTAAAAAAATTATACAAAACACAAAGGAGTCAAATGTAAGAGAGAGATACCATAACATATTCCTGGTTGTTTTTTTCTCTCCCTTGAACTAGCAATTTCTTTGAAGACGGGGAATACTAGTCATCTGAACATATCAAGTCTCCCTAACCAAAGTGAAAAGGAAGTATATTCCCTGTAAACCATTGCCTAAGGTTGGGGCTTAGTATAAAATTTATCAAAATCTGTTTATTTTTTCATTTGTGAGAATTAGTTATACTCAAATTCCTATGCTATCTTACACAAACTCTCTCCAAAGGAAAGAGTTAATTTTAAGGTTGTATTATCACTTAGCTCAGTTATTTTGAAAGATAGTTCACCAAAACATGACCTCACTAAATTTTGCCATTGGTAAAAGAAGAAAGGAAAGGAATCCAGTAAATAAAGACCAAAAATATATGGCCTCCATTCATGTATCTTTTGTGACATATTTTCTAGTCTTTCCAAAGTAATTATATACTATCTATTGAGCATAGTAATCTCAATAGCTCCTTGAGTTCTTGAAGGTATCATCTTCACCCAAGAAAGGAAGAACTTGAAAAACCATGGTCAGTCAAATGAGAGAAAGTTCTCAAGCCTACATCCATAACGTTGTGTATGACACCACTAGTTTTATTCACATGAGGATAATGGATACTTCTTAGAAGAATGGTACAGAACACTATGGAGAATATTTTATTGAGACTCTAAAAAAGAAGATAAAAA
Source organism: Myotis davidii (assembly GCF_000327345.1). Classification (NCBI taxonomy): domain Eukaryota; kingdom Metazoa; phylum Chordata; class Mammalia; order Chiroptera; family Vespertilionidae; genus Myotis; species Myotis davidii. The sequence continues at coordinate 5,627,147 of NW_006298312.1, forward strand.
CAATCCTTAGCCTATGAGAAAAGTAACTCAGATGGTAGGTGAAAAATCAAAGGGATTGGTCATAATCCTGGGGTATCAGGTGTAGTCAGATCAGACAGATATTATTTAGATGTCATTGAGGGAACAATCAGATGTACATATGTACTTAGGCCTGAGGGACTTCAAGGTTATCCTTAAGGAATGTATGAAATGCTCTGAGATCCTTTTGATAACAGACTTTACTTCCATAATAAGATCAATAAAAGCAATTCAAGTACCATTGGTAATGTTAGATATACCACAATCAAATTGTTGAAAGAGAAAGATACTTGAAAGTAACAAGAGAAAAATAATTCATCATACACAAGAGATTCTCATTAAAATTAACAGGTAACTGACTTCTTATCAGAAACCACTGAGGCCAGAAATCAGTGGGATGACATGTTCAAATTGCAAAAGAAAAGGACTCTCAACCAAGAATTACATATCCAACAAAACTACCTTTCAACAATAAGGAAAACATTAAGACATTCCCAAATAAATAAAAATTGAGATAATTCATCACTACTGCTACAAAAAAAACACTAAAGGGAGTCCTTAAGGCTGAAATTAATGGACACTACACAGTATTTAATTCACATAAAAAAATAAAGAACTGATTAAGACAACTGTGTAGGTAAATATAAAAATGTGTTTAATTATTTTAACTGAATAATTATTTTCTTCTACCTAATTTAAAAGCCAACTGCATAAAGCAATAATATAAAGCTGTGTTGATGGGCTTATCCTATCTAATAAAAGAGAAATATGGTAATTAGCTGTACGTCTGCTACCCTTCCCATTGGCTAACCAGGGTGATATGCAAATTAACTGCCAGCCAAGATGGCGGCTAATTTGCATACTGCAGACAGGGAGGACCAGCTCAGCTGCTGTCCAGCCTGTGTGGCACCTAAGCCCCACACAGTAGTTAGGGGGCGAACCCCAGTGTGCAGCCCTGGGCTGCGGGGGGGCTTGGCGGTGCGAACAAGTCGCCTAAACCACACCCCCAGCCGGGACCCCTGTGTGAGGCCCAGGGCGGGTGGGGCCTCCGCAGCTGCAGTGTTTGGACCCAGGCCCCCAGCCTGCCTTGGGCTCCGCTCAAGGAGGGGTTGGGGGCCTGGGGTTTACTAAACTTTACTGGAGCTGCTCCCCACACTCCAGCCCCTGCCCCAGAACCACACTGCCTGCAGCAAGGCTCCCGGCAGCTTCCTGACAGGTGGGCAGCAGGAGAGCTGAGTAGATCAGGGATGCAGGGAGCCAGGGAAGGGCTGGGCCGCGGGAGCCAAGCTCCTGGGGGG
>NW_006298312.1:5629914-5635205 GCF_000327345.1 Myotis davidii
CTGAATAAATACTGTATTTTTTGCATACTTGTCATTTAGTGCATTTATTTCTGGGTGCTGGCTTTAGAGTAGGCATTCTTCTATTCAGTCATGAACTTAAGTTCAAAAAAATAATTTCATAAGTAAAAACAGATAGACTCATGCTAAATCCAAAAGATATAATTGGGACAAGATTTTTTAAAGAATCTATATATATAAAAGCCTAAGCGACCGGCCAACCAGTGACCAGCCGACCAGCTGGTAGCTATGACATGCACTGACCACCAGGGGGCAGATGCTCAAAGCAGGACAGCAACTTTGCAGAGTGCCCTCTCACACTTTGGGACACCTTGGGAGATGTCAGACTGCTGGTTTTGGCCAGATCCCTGCAGGCCAGGCTGAGGGAACCCACCTACTAGAGGGACACCACTTACTCTGCAGATGCCCTTCGAGCCCTGGTGCTGCCCCAAGTGAGGCCAGCCAAGGAGGGACCATGGGAGGTTGGCTTCAGAACATGTCCGGCCCATACCACCCAGTCCCGTCCTGCCAGCAACCTTCTAATTAATTTCTGTTCAATGTGCAGGAATCCGTGCACCAGGCTTCTAGTAATATATAAAGATGTAAGTTGTATTACAGTAATAGCACAAAGGGAGAGGAGGGAATAGAACTATATAGAAGCAAAGTTTTTTTTTGAAATTAATATGGCATTAATCTGAAATAGATTGTTATAAATTAAGCTTTCATTTTATTTCTGGGACAACAAGTAAGAAACTTTAAAAAAATAATGAAATAAATGACAAGGAAGTTAACATATACAATAGAAAATAAAATATCTATTTAACACATAAAGCATAATGAAGAATAGAGGAACAAAAATTATATAAGACAGAAAACCAATATCAAAACTTAAGAAATAAATTCTACCTTATTGCCCTAACCAGTTTGGCTCAGTGGATAGAGCATCAGCCTGCAGACTGAAGGGTCCCAGGTTCGATTCCAGTCAAGGGCATGTATCTTGGTTGCAGGTGCATCCCCAGTAAGGGGTGTGCAGGAGGCAGCTGATCAATGTTTCTCTCTCATTGATGTTTCTAACTCTCTATCCCTCTCCCTTCCTCTCTCTAAAATATCAATAAAATATATCTTAAAAAATTCTACCTTATTGGTAATTACATTAAATGTAGATGGATTAAACACTGTAATCAGAAGAAAGATTGACAGTGGATAAAAAAGATCCAACTATCTACTGTCTTTAGGTTCAAAGACACAAATAGGTTGACAATAAAAGCATGGAAAAAGATATATTTCTACACTTCCCTGGAATTAGTAAAATGTCAAGTCTATTACATTATGATAAGTCATGTATGTATATTATAATATCTAGAACAACCACTATATAAAATATACTAAAAAACTAAAAATGAATCAAAATGGTACCCTAAAAATTAACTCACAGAAAGGCAATTCACAAGAAGACAAGAAAAGAGAAACAGGGATATGAGAAAGAGAAGGAATAAACAGAAAAAAAAATATGACAGATTTGAAACCTATTATGTAAATAATTAACCTTCAATATAAATGACCTAAATATACCAATTAGGAGACAAAGTTGGCAAAATGGATATTAAAAAGGCCCAATTATATGCTATTTATAAGAAATTCACTTCAAAACAACATAGATAGGTTGAAAGCAAAATAAGTCTGTCGAAGAAAGCTAAGAACCATAAGATTTCATTCATATGTGGGATATAAAACTGAAATTTATAGATACTGACAATAATATGGTGATTACTGAAGGAAAGGGGTGGGGAACAGTAAAAGGCAAAAGGAGCCAAATATATGGTGACAGAAAATGATATGACTTCGTGTGGTGGGGGAATGTACCATAGAAAGGTACACTTGAAATTTACATAATCTTAGTATCCAATGTCACCCAAATCAATTTAATAAAAAAAGAAGTAAAAGAATGAGATATGGTATACTATGCTAATAAGAATTTTTTAAAAGATTGGAGGGAACTCTTTGTACCTTTATTAAAACACTCATGGTGTTCCAATACTCTATTACATGGTGGGGCTCAGTCTTTGTGAAATTGATTGATGACTACAGGTATGTAGCCTTTCTTACATTTTCATGAACCAGATTACTCAGTATTAAGTCAAGATCTTACTAATATATAAAAAAGAGTAATAACTAGAAGACCTTCTAAACCAGCACACTGATATGAAATAGCTGGTGTGAGGCTGCTGGTGGGAAGAGCAGCCAAAGCTAAAGAAAACACACATGCAGCATCAGTTAAGTAACTGTGGGCCCAGCTTCGTATTTTACATTGGAAAGCAAGTTTTCATGTATCACAAAAATAGCAATAGAAGAGGGTCACGTGGAAAGATGATTTTTATTCTCAGTTCTCTGGTGTGGTTTGTGGTTCTTCTTTCAACATCTGTCAGTCTCCATCAATATATACCTGAAAAAAATCAGGCAATTATTATTTGAAAGGTTATAGAATTGTCCACATTGTGAATTTCACCTTCCTAGTTGTCACTTCACAGCTAGGTTGATAACTTAGATCCCAACAAAATTAGCCTTGAGTAAGATACTTTAACATTTACTATTAGAAACTGCCTGGTACACACATCCCTTTGGAGAAACAGGAGCCTCATCCAAATGGACCTAAATACTGTGGACTAGACTTGACAGCCACAGTCCACTGAAATGCTGGAAGCCTGGAGAAAAACAAATTCTTGTCCCTTGCTTTCCCCCTTTCTCTCATAGGCCATTGTAGAAAAGTAAAGTGTTGTTTTGTTTTTTGTTTTTTTTTTTTATGTGAATGGAAATATACTAGACTTTCTACACTTCAATCAATTTTAGGATGTCCTGTGGGATCTAGAACCACTAAGCTCTGTTCTGAACCTAACTCACTTGTTAACTCTCATAAAAATTGCCACAGATTTATAGATGACACTGAACTAGGCCCTCCATAATTTGATAAGAGGAGCTACAAGAGAGTTAAGTATGACATTAGAATGGAAATAAAATATGATACTCCTACAACCCTCATGCAATATTTCATGGTGAAGCATCATTCTCGTTATAAATACTAATTTAAATATTTAGTCTGAGGGCAACCTTTTATCTCTCAACCACATTCTCTCCCAAGTCAGATGCAGTAAAGAGGCATGCTCTAGGAACAGAATGAGCAGTAAACTGATTTCATATTTCTAACACCAGATTGTATTATGACCTTACAGGGGGATAAGAATGATGGGCTTGAGTCATCTTTGTGAGGATTTTTGAATTTCTTCTTTAAAGCTATGTACAGTAGAGTTTACATTTGCAGTCAGTGATTGTATTCATTACTATAGGCCGGGTGCATGGATTCATGCACTGGTGGGGTCCCTCAGTCTGGCGTGCAGGGATTGGGCCAAAACTGGCAGTACAACATCCTGCAAGGTGTCCCAGATTGCAAGAGGGTGCAGGCCAGGCCGAGGGACCCCACCAGTGCACATATCCATGCACTGGGCCTCTAATATTAAATATAATGAATATATCACAGGGTAAATCCCTCCCTCTTTTTTCCTTTTTTTTCTCTTTCTACCTTCATTTCCTTCCTTCCTTCTTTTTCTTCTAGATTTATTAAGCTATAATTGATATATAACATGTAATTTAAGTTGGACAACATGATGATTGCATACATGGATATAGAGTGAAACAATTACCACAATAGGGATAGTAATACATTCATTATCTCACAAAATTACCATTATGTGTGTGTGTGTGTGTGTGTGTGTGTGTGTGTGGGTGCGTGTGTGTGTGTGGTGAGAACATTTCTTTCTGAGGCATTGTCTTCCCAAAGACAAATACTGATTTTTTACCTATCATTTCTCTAGCTTCTTTCACTCACCAAAGCCATCAATATCTTTCTATAGTATATAGACCATAAAAACAGTCACTTTCTTTGCAGTGATCTAGAGAGCAAAGAGGACTTCTCAAGGTCACCCATTACTTTTCTGATGCACACAAGGCAAGCACCAGCACCTCTGCTTTTCACAAGGGGTATCTCTCATGCTGCAGTTTTCTGTCACCAACTGTAATGCACTACTTGTGATTTTCATCTACTTCTATATGAAAACATGATAGAATGCCCCTCTTCTGTGGGTTATTTCCATAGCTACTGTATTTATTATATTAATGTTTATCTCTTGGATGTCATTTAATGAATGTCAGCAGGGAGGAGGGAGGAGATAGAATATTCACGGAAAGAAGCTGTGCCATTAATTCAAAATGGATGGTAAAGACAAGTGTGCACATTCCCGTGGCCACATGGGGGCTGTTTTAAGGCACTGAAGCAGTTAATTTTGTTTTAAATACATGATTATAGATAAAATAGATCTTTTCAACTTGGTTGAAAATTGAAATTATAACGCATACAAGGCTTCAGATCAAAATGCTATATAGTCTCCCCTCCCCACCTTATCTAAGGAGTGTAATGCCCTTACAATGGCCCACTTCTTGAACTCTTTCCAATTTCAGATATTTCCTATCTCTTTTAATACCTCATTGCTTTTGCATCAATTACAGCCTGACCTAAAGCTGCACTGGAAGTGGAAGTGATATATAGTGGAATCCATTTAAATGAATTTCTGATGAAATAATAAAACTGTTAAAAGAATAAATTTACTGCACGAATTTATACAAATCCTGTATATGCTGTGAAAACCTCTTAAATGAAAACTGATGAAAGATTGAAATATTAAATTAATTAAAATCCACCATACTGATGATTTAACCTACTAAATAAATGTCTAAAACAAAGATATAAATTTGTAGTGCTCAAATGTATGTCAATTTTATTTTATTTTTTAAAAAATATATTTTATTGATTTTTCACAGAGAGGAAGGGAAAGGGATAGAGAATTACCGTATTTGCCGGCGTATAAGACGATTTTTTGGCCCTGAAAAATATGCCTCCAAGTGGGGGGTCGTCTTATACGCCAGGTACACTTCAGATAGACTGCCCATAGTGCTTGCCCCGTGCCATAGTGGCCTCCCGATGCCCGCCCACTTCATTCCACATACCGTTCAGGCATCAGCAGCGCTGCTGGGTGTATGCTCGGCTGTTATGCGATTTTGCTGTTATGCGATTTTACCACACTCGCAAAATCGCACACAGCCGACCATACACCCAGTATGATAGCGCAAAATCACGAATCGCGATACCATACTGGGTGTATGGTTGGCTGTGTGCGATTTTGCGAGTGTGGTAAATTCGGGTTACCGTATATTTCTTTACATATGCATTGAATTTTAAAGAAGGC
>NW_006298312.1:5635564-5638234 GCF_000327345.1 Myotis davidii
ATTTTTTATCTATATTATCTTTAATGACTCTCTCTGCTCTACTTCTTTCAGGATTTTAGTTCTGTTCCAATCTTTTTTAAAAAATATATTTTATTGATTTTTTACAGAGAAGAAGGACGCCGGCAAATACGGTAGAAACATCGATGAGAAACATCAATCAGCTGCCTCCTGCACGCCCCCTACTGGGGATGTGCCTGCAACCAAGGTACATGCCCTTGACGGGAATTGAACCTGGGACCCTTTAGTCTTCAAGCCAACACTCTATCCATTGAGCCAAACCGGTTGGGGCTGTATGTCAATTTTAAATGTGTGGTGAGCTAGCATAACACAAAAGTATGGCTGTCGTTATTCTTTGTTGAATCAGCCATTATTTAGAAATACTTGTATTGGTTCTTCACATGATAAGAAAGGCAAAATATCCTGTTTCTCATATAAGGTAATGTTGTGCATTAGCCTCTTCCTTTTTCCTAATCCTATATCACTTGAACTCTCTAGGTTATATGTTAGTTTGCATATAGTGCCTAAGAAGTGGATAAAAATTGGTTATCTCCCACAGCCATTTCTACCCTCTAGTAGGGGTCCTTAAAAAAAACAGAACTTAAATCTTGCTCACAGAATATACCTTTGCCAAAAGTTAATATTAGCACATAAATTTTCAGTGAGACAAAGCAATTTCTATTAAGAATTACTACTCTGCCCATCTAATTCTCAATTTAACATTAAAAAAACACAATAACTCTGTTGTAAAGTTTCTAGCAATTAAAATAAGTACAAACTAGTTTCTTGCCCAGAAGAATTAGAGTTTCTGACTCAGTTTAGAGTAAAGGTGACATGTGGTTTTTGGTAATAAACAAGATTTGGTCACTCAAAAACAATACTCCCTAATTAGACACAGCTGAAACTGTTTGATTATTGTCAGGAAAAACAAAAATTCAATTGCACTATTGAAAACTTCACCCAGCTGTCCTCTGATCCCTGTTCATATTACGGTATTATAGCCATTGCAATTATTGTAATTAGAAGTCATGGCCAGGAAGAGGTCATTGGCAACTGGCAGTGACCAAATATCTGGGCATATGGCCAAATGCATGTGACCATTAATTCAAATGAATTCTACTGACCATCAGATAAAATATAACTTGTCTTAAAGGACTAAGAGGGAAGGGGTTTCTATGCTAATTAGTTATGGCCAATCCTAAAATTGATTTTAGGGAGAAATAGAAAATTGCTTCTAGTGAGCTTTTGATTTTTCATTAACCCTAGATATTCTGAGGGGCAGAGTGGGAGGGATTGTCCCAATCCTCAATGGAATTCCTGAAGAGGTGGGAATCTCAAGGAATGGTTAAAAATGATCCAGGGTGGTCTATGGTTGTAGTTGGCATAGCCTTGGGCACTGCAGCATCTTTAAATTACCATTGTCTAAAAGGTGAAATGTTTCACCTTTAGTGGATAATCTTGATGTAATTTGTCAACTGCAGTAGTTGCCCAACAGCTCTCAGATGTCTCAAGAGCAAGAACTGAGTCTTGGTTTATCTTTGCAATTCTAAGGAAACCCACGGCACTCAATAAATATTTGGTGAAGTAAACTGAAACAGTCCATAGCAATTTTACTCTGGCTGAATTCATAAGTAAATAAGACTTGGGGCTTTAGCACCCCCTGGGGGATGTTATACTTGACTTCCCTTACAGTTTTCCATTCTTCCTGAATATTTATGGAGTACCTCTAATGAGGTGTTCGGTACTGGAAATGGGATACCTATCCTTAGAAAGCCTACTATCTGTCAGAAATGCTGAAAGGTCCTAATTGTTGTCCAATAATTATTTATAGAGCAAGAATTAACCAGGCACAGAGGTACAGTAGTAAACAGGGTATACTTCCAGTATAATGGAGTCCTGATAAAGAAAGAGGCAGTTACAATTGAGTATGAAAAGTGTTCTGAGACAGGTAGGAAAGGAATGGAATAGAGGAAATACTATCGAAACTGAAACCTGAAGGATAAACATAGAAGTTAAATAGTGAAAGTGGCAATATAAATAAGAGGGAAGCTAAACCTATGAGTTTACTCATTTTGTGGATTCCATATGTTCCCACATTTGAATTTAGAGATTCTTCATTTAAAAAAGATATTTTCTTTTTTCAAATAGATAATTAGAAAGAATATTTAACTTTGCAAAGTGTTTGGTACTTTTTGGATAGCTGAATAGCATCCATAGCTTATTTTTATAAATGGAGGCCCAGTGCACAAATATTTGTGCACTTGGTGTGTGGGGGGGTGCAGCGTCCCTCAGCCTGGCCTGGGCCCTCTCGCAGTCTGGGACACCTCAGAGGATATCCACTTGCTAGCTTAGGCCCACTCCCTGGGGGATCCGGCCTAAATTGGCAGTCAGACATCCCTCTGGCAGCCTGGCAGCCCTCGGGGGATGTTCACTTGACAGCGGGGAGCAGGCCTAAGCTGCAGTCGGACATCCTTAACACTGCTGAGTAGGCGAGAAAGGCTCCCGCCACCACCACTGTGCTAGCAGTCAGCCTGGCTTGTGGCTGAGCAGAGCTCCCCCGTGTGGGAGCACACTGACCACCCGAGGGCAGCTTCTGTATTGAACGTCTTCCCCCTGGTGGTCAGTGTGTGTCATAGTGACCAGTCATTCCCAGTCATTCTGCTGTAAGGGTCA
>NW_006298312.1:5639126-5641999 GCF_000327345.1 Myotis davidii
CTGGGGGGGGGTCCCCACTGTGGTGCCTGGCCAGTCTGGGTGAGGGGCTGAGGGCCATTTTCAGGTTGGCCAAGCCCCTGGCCTCAGAAGCTCCCAGCCTTTTCTTTTTTTTCTTTTTTTAAATTCTGGGATTTATTTGCCTTCTATAATTGAAACTTTGTAGCCTTGAGTGGAGCTCAGAGTTGGCCAGGGCGGGTGGGAAGCTTGGCTTCCTCCATCACTGGGGCAACCAAGCCTCCTGCTTGCTCCAGCTCTGTGGCTGCCGCTGCCATCTTGGTTGGGTTAGTTTGCATATAGTCACTCTGATTGGCTGGTGGGCGTGGCTTAAGGCATAGTGAAGTTACAGTCAATTTGTATCTTTGTCTTTTATTAGTGTAGATACTACATAAGCCTCCTTTTTATGTCATAAGTTAAAATGAAACAGGTTTTTTATTTTATTATATATTTTTCTGTTCAGTCTAACAAAAATGGAAATAACTTTTTATGAAGCCTTTAGCTTCTAGCTTGAAACTTGTCTGTTAAATTATTATATTTTTTAATGATGTGAGAGGTGTTGTTTTTTTAATTCTTTTTTCTCTGACCTTGAAATATAATAGACTACTTTAAAGGCCTCAATGGTATAAGTCATTAGGAAGATAAAAATATATGTGATTAAAGTAAAAAATGATAAGACTTAAATTAAGTAATGATGTCAATAATCCTACTTTATGAAAATGGGTTATGTGATAAATTTTAATTATTATTATAATCAGGATTTATCAACTAAAAATTATTTAAATTTTTTAAAGTGAATGAATTTTTAAAAGTTTACTAGGGAAAATACAGCTGTAATTCAAAATTATTAAATGACTTCACTGCAAAAAAATAAGAAAAATTTTAGTAACATTTAGCAAAAAAAATATAGTCTATAATGAATATTCAAACACTGGAAAAAACAGCAACATAATATATACTGTCACTACATGTAGTGTACACATAACTTAGTACTTGCATTTCCTAGCAAAGTAAACAGTGATTTGCCAATTAAGGCCATTTTTCTTCCAAAACTTGTTATTTCTCTGAATACCACTCATTGGATTTGTATAAACTATATTTTCCATACAAAATTGTTAATATTTTATGTAAGCATAATTCATTTTAGCAGCTATACAGGGACACATACACATGCTTACCACATAGTCAACACCTACAAGTTAGATCTGGATCAATTCTTTCCTATGCATTCCTCCTCTAGTTCCTGGAAATGTCAATCTTGACTTTTTATCTTATGTGTTAGTAAATTTCTTGGATCCAGTAATGTCTCTAATATGTTAAGTTTTAATCTCACAGAAGAGTTATAATACCTTCTTGCATTTTCCCAATTTCTTAACTGATATTTTTGGTGATTTAAGAGTCAGAAAAGCATAAATTTTCTAAGTAATGCTGGGAAGAATTTCCCACATGTGCACACTACCTGAGTTATACCTGCTTTCTCCTTTTGTGCTTAGAGAAAAGCGTTGTAAAGTCAGTCCTATAATGTGACATATGCATTCCTAAAAAAAATCACTGTTCTGTGCAAAATCACACAAGAAAACACCACAAGGCTTTGGTGAAAAATAGGGCTAGTGATATAACACATAAAAACTTCATCAGTAACACATAAAAGAAAGATAAGAGGCAAATAAAAATGGTAGTACAGTTTCATAAATAATTAAAGAATAAAGACATATGTAAATACTGCAATAAATATAACACTTCAAAAAAAACTGAGTCAAAGGTAAATGTAAACATTTCTGAAGTTGTTGATTAATACTGCGAAAATATGTCTAGAAAAATCATACTAATTTATGTACCCACAAACAGTGAGAAATGAATGTCTCACAAAACAATGGCCAACAAAGGACATTATTAAAAAAACAAACAAACTAAAAAATAACCAGCTTTTTAGTCTGGCAGTTTAGTTTCTGAATTTACATTTTTAACTAGATAAGCATGTAAATATGCTAATTAACAATTTATATTTATTTCTTTGAAAAATGTTTATTCATAAGCTTTGTCATTTGTCCATTTATTCTTAATGGGTTTCTCTAATTAATATTTATGTCTATAACCCTTTGTTAATGTCCAGAAATATTACATCTTTAATAATTAAATCTGTGGATGTTTTTCCCATTTCTTCTCCAACTTTTCTGGCTTGTTTTACATTTAATAATTTAAACCACCTTAATTTACTTTGAATATAGTATGAAGAAAGGATCTATGATTTTCCTCCCCTGCCTCCCAAATTTAGTTAATTTCCTCCTATCTCTTTTTCAAAAAATCTCTCTCCTTCTAACCTATTTTATACTGTGATTTGCATCAAACGCGAAATTTTATATCTAGGCATCTCTTTTTGCCCATGTATCCTTATTTATTGATCTGTTTATTCTTATCCTATCTAATAATAGAGAAACATGGTAATTAACCTGAACTTTGCTACCCTTCCCATTGGCTAATCAGTGAGATATGCAAATTAACTGCCAACCAAGATGGGGGCCGGCAGCCAGGCAGCTGAAGCGAACAGGAGGCTTGCTTGCTCCAGTGATGGAGGAAGCCAACGTTCCCTTCCTGCCGTTGCTGGCCTCTGAGCTGCAGTCTAAGAAATAATGTCACAATTATAGAAGCTAAACACTCCCCAGGCTTTCAGGTAGCCGGCCGAGCTGGAGTTGCAACAGTGTTTCAATTATAGAAGGTAAATAAATCCCAGATACCTGCTTTCAGCAGCCGAGGTCTCAGAGCTGGAGCCAAGCCGCAGAGCTAAAGCCTGCTCTCAGCTCCAGTGACAACCATAGAAGGTAAATAAATCCCAGAATTAAAAGAAAAAAGAAAAAAAGGAGAGGTTGTGAGTTTCAGTC
>NW_006298312.1:5642210-5644682 GCF_000327345.1 Myotis davidii
GATGTCTGATTGCCAGCTTAGGCCCAATCCCCCAGGGAGTGGGCCTAAGCCAGCAGGTGGTCATCCCCTGAGGGGTCTAAGACTGCAAGAGGGCACAGGCCGGGCTGAGGGACCCTCCTCTCCCCACCGAGTGCACAAATTTTTGTGCACCAGGCCTCTAGTGTAAGTATATTCCTACAATAATATATACCCCATTGCAATCAGTTTCAGTATCTAACAAAATCAGTCCCTACTAACTCCTTTACTTTTCTAAGTTTTCTTAACATTTTTATGTTAATTATTGTTAGAAGGGTTTTAGCATGTTTCTTAAAAATCCAGCAGGCTTTTTATGTCTATTTTATTAAACATATATTATTAATATCTCTATAGTATAAAACTATTTGTCTTTTATTTATATTCCCTGATAAATACTGATTTTCTTTATGTTTTTTATTAAAATTATTAGTATACATGTAACGCTCTTACACTATTACTAAGAGGCTGAGTGCACGAATTTGTGCACCAGTGGGGTCCCTCAGCCTGCCTATGGGATCAGGCTGAAACAGGCTCTCTGACATCCCCTGAGAGGTCCCAGATTGTGATAGGGTGTAGGTCAGGCCAAGGGACCCCACGGGTGCATGATCGGGGCCAGGGAAGGACATGGGAGGTTGGTCAACTGAGGAAGGATTGTGGGAGGGCTCCAGGGCATGTCTGGCCTGTCTTGCTCAGTCCTGATCAGCCAGACCCCATCAGCAAGCTAACCTACTGGTTGGAGCATCTGTCCCCTGGTGGTCAGTGCATATCATAGTGAGTGGTTGAGCGGCCTTAGCATATATTAACATATTACATATTGAGTCGTTGAACTGCCAACCAGACGACCAGACACTTAGCATAATAGGCTTTCATTATATAGGACTAGAGGCCTGGTGCACAAAAATTCATGCACTGGAGGGGTCTCTCAGCCAGGCCTACATCCTTTCACAGTCTGGGAGCCCTCAGGGGATGTCCTACTGATGGCTTAGGCCCAGGGGGAGTAGGCCTAAGCTGCAGTCTGGCCTCCCTCTGTGGAAAGCGACTGGACCAATTAGGAGAAGGCACTGCCCCCTTACCCCACTGCTGCTGCCACTGCCAGTTGCTGTGGCTGTTGGTCCTCGGCCCTCGGCCCTCGGCCCTCGCAGTTGCAGCCGCGGCTTCTGGCCCTCGGCCCTCACTTCTTAGTGCTGCCCCCTCCTCCAACTGGAACCAGGCTAGCTGTGGGAGGGGCTGTGGGAGGTTGAAGCAATGCATTCACGCCCTGTCCAGATGCAGCAGAAACTTCAGGACTGAAGTGCTGTGGCCTCTCCCACCACCACCTCTGCAGAAGGAGTGGCTGCAGCACAGATGGATTTGGACGAGGGCCCATGGTGTCACGGCCTCTCCCGCCACCACCTCTGTGGAAGGAGCAGCCACGGCACTGGTGGGACCGGACCAGGGCCCGCTGCACAGCTGACTCTCTTAAAGCTGCCTCTGTGGAAGGAGGAACCATGGCACGAGTGGGATAGACCTAGGCCCACGGCACAGCTGCCTCTCCCACCACCACCACTACAAAAGGGGCCATGCCACTGGACCGGCCTGCACCACCACCTCTCCCGCACTGCCGACCCTTGACCCATGCAGCCACTGCGGCTTTGTCCGAAAAGACGTCCAGAAGATGTCCAGTCTAATTAGCATATTACCCTTTTATTAGTATAGATAAGCAGAATCTGTTTTCAATCTATTTTCCAGTACATATGTTACATCTATACATTTTGTAATGTGTCAATGATAAGTAAAAAAGTCATTGATTTTTATATAGTTACGAGAGGCCTGATGCACAAAATTCTTGCAAGAGTAGGCCTTCCTTCCCCTGGCTGCCAGCACCACTTTTCCTTGGCACCTAGGACCTAAGATTTCCTCCAGCTGATGATAGGCACCGGGATCTGGGCTTCCCTTGCAGCCCCGACTTCATCTGGAAGGTCATCTGGAAGGACATCTGGAAGAATGTCTGGTCTAATTAGCATATTATGCTTTTATTATTATAGATCATAAACTTATTCACAGAAATTTTTAGATTAATCTTGGAGAGTTATATTTATACTTTATGTAAATAATGACTTGTTTATTTTTAGTTTTACATCTTACTGTACTGGCCATGAATTTCAAAACAATAATAATGATAATGGTGAGCATTATTTTTTTCTTTCTTTGGTTTATATTTATTTAGAGAAAGTGGTCGATTATATGCAATTAGAGGCCCGATGCATGAAATTCATGAATGGGGAGGCATCCCCTCAGCGCACCCTACACCCTCTCCAATCCGGGACCCCTCGGGAGATGTCTGACTTCCCAGGGATCGGGCCTAAACCGGCAGTCGGACATCCCTCTCACAATCCAGGACCACTAGCTTCTAAACACCTGCCTGCCTGCCTGATTGCCCCTAAGTTCCCCCCCTGCCAGCCTGATCACCCCTAACTG
>NW_006298312.1:5644841-5649387 GCF_000327345.1 Myotis davidii
CATATTCTTTGAGTTACGAAGCATACTTATATTTCTAATATTTTAAGAACATTTTTGTTGTTATATTTTTAATTGTTAGCTTTTGATTAATTAATGAGTATTACATTTTACCAGATAGATTTTTGAAATTTATTGATATGACACATATGGGTTTTTATTTGACCAATTAATTTTTGCTATCATAGGCTTTTCTATTTAACAAGGTAGAGATTTTTCTTGTTTAGGAAGAACTGACACTTTAATACTGCTAACTTTGATTTGCTAACATTTATTTAGAAAATTTATATTGATATGTATAATTTTGCCCATTCTATGCTAGAAATTTTCAGATTTTTGTGTAAAAATCTAAGATTTCAAAAGTACATTGGGTGGTTTTGGAATTTTTTGGTAGAGCCACTACAGATAACATGACAATACTCTTTTACTATAAAATTCAAAAGAATGCATCTATAAAAATTAGATGAGTCTTTTATATTGAAGTAATTCTTTGATTGTGCATGTTTGCTTTATTTTTCTAATTGATATCTGTAAAGTAAGTTTCAGTCATGTAAATTTTTGTATCTCTAAATGATAATCACTATTTCTAATTCAATTAGTATAAAATTATAAATAGTATTTTATATTTTTTCTAAATTTCAATCTATGAAATGAATAATGGATTCAAATTTTCACCACTTTGCAACTGCTCATGAACTGACAGATTTAGGCATTTATCATTTTCAGTTTGGATGGCTCTATTTTTCCTTGCTTAAATTTACCAGGAATTTATGTTTTATTGTTATTCTTTTAATAGTTCTGTTTATCTATGTCTTATTCAATAATTTCTATTTTTATCTTTAATTACTTATCCCCATTTACTTTAATTATTTTTATGGTAAACTTGAGGCCCGGTGCATGAAATTTGTGCACTCAGGGGGGAGGGGTCCCTAAGTCCAGCCTGTCCCCTATCATAGTCCAGGAGTCCTCAGGGGATGTCCTACTGACAACTTAAGCTTCAGTCTGGCCTCCCTCTGAGGGAGGCGACCAGGATTATCAGAGGAAGGTGCCACCCCCATCACCCGCTGCTGCTGCCACTGCTGACTGCCACAGCCGGCAAGGTGTTTTCATCAACATGGACTCCAGTCCCTTCACCATGAAAAAATAACAACTTTCTTTAGGTATTTTCAAGATGTCTCTTTCATAAGATATGACATTTCTTTCTTTTTTTATCCTCACTGAGGATATTTTTCCATTGATTTTTAGAGAGTGTGAAGAGAGAGGGAAAGACAGAGAGAAACATCAATGCGAGAGGCCTCCTGCATGAGCCCTGACCTGGGCCCCGGCTAGGGAGGATCCTGCAACCTAGGTACATGTCCTTGATCAGAATCGAACCCGGACCCTGCAGTCCACAGGCCAAAGCTCTATCTACTGAGCCAAACCAGGTAGGGCAGCATATGACATTTCTAAGACACTCCAGCATTGGACCTTCATTTTTTTCCTTCAGGATTGAGGTAGGAAAACCCTAGATCACCTTCTTGGATTCTTATTACCCAAGTTACCAAGAACACTGCAAGTGGTGTACTGGGAGCTTAGCCAGTGAGTGGTCAGAAAAGTTGTTTCCTCTGCAGCTCATGCACAGAGGCAGGACTGCTAGTGCACAGTGGCACGGGAATGCTCCCTGTCTCTGCTCTGAGCCTGCTTAGGCCACCGCGGCAGCACAGGCACACCCCCCATCTCACATCACATGCAGTCCCCTCCCGCCCACCTACGCACACAGCCTGCTCCTGAGTTGTCATGACATTATGGTGTCCTGGGCAATTTGCATATTATGTCTTTATTTATATATAGATAAGGTTAGTGTTTACTGTATATAACATGTTAACAAAAAATGAGATATCTTAAACAAAAAAGAAATTCATTTCTCAGAAAAGTATAAAAGAAAATCCATATGTAAGAGGCATTTGGTTTCTTATAGAGAGGGTCCCCAAAATTGTCAGAGTACCTGATTCCTTCCATCTAACAGCTATTTCAACTTTTATTTGTAACCCATGAAAGTTCCTATATATGAATATCCTGTTGATGCTATACTGCACAGATAGAATGTTTCTAAGAGGGTTTTAAAATGTATTAGTTTATATGTTCCTGGTGGTATAATCCTAAGGTTGAAAAGATCTTACTGTAAAGGGCCTGAATAGATATTTTTCCAAAGAAGGTATACAGATGGCTAATAAATATATGAAAAGATGCTCAACATCTTTTCTAATCTTAAAGAAAATGCAAATCTATACCACAATGATATGTCACCTCATACTTGTTAGGATGGCTATTATTAAAAGACAAGAGATGAAGGTGGGGGTGGGAAGAAATCAACCAAAGAACTTGCATGCATATATGTATAACCCATGGACACAGGCACTAGGGTAGTGAAGGCCTGAGGTAGGGGTTGGGGTAAGGTAGAAGGGGTTAATAAGGGGAAAAAGGGGACACATGTAATACTTTAAACAATAAAGATTTTTAAAAAGACAAGAAAGGAGAGAAAAAGAAGGTGATTGGCAAGAAGATAGGAAGGGAGAGTGTGTGAGAGAGTGAGGGAGCAATAGAGGAGTGTGTGGATGTGTTGGTGTGTGTGTGTGTGTATGAGCTAGGGACAGTTAGATCCTGCAGGTCCTCCAGGGGGCTGCCAAACTGGGCAGTCTTAGATGGTGAAACCCCGCTGCCACCACGGACACTTAGGGGGAAGCCAGTGCAGGCACAGAGACCACACCATCTTGAAAAACAGAACTGCTTGAGACTAAGATACTAGCCTCACCACCACCCAATTTGATCTCAGACACAAAATGGGACCCTACATCCACTCAGGACAAAGACCTGCAGCCAAAGCTGTAGACCCACAGACACCAAGAATCCAGACATCCTGGCTGCAGATTTCTGTGAGTCACATAGCCCACCCCCCTCCCTGCAGGCCCACTGCAGCAGCATAGGAACAGCTAGACCTGCTCATCACAGGCAGGTCTCCTGCCCACACAGGGTGGATGTGCTACCTGACTTTGAGCCTGGGCACACGGACACGGGGAGTCTGTTTCCTACAGCGTGCATTCACACAACCAGACCCTATGCCCACACAGGGCCGCTGTACCACCTGACTTTGATTCTGGGCAAAAGCACAAGGAAGTCTGTTTCCTGCAGCGCAGGAGTGGACCTCCCACCAACTCAGGGCAGCTGTGCAACCCAGTCCCCCAAGCAGACCAGGGACCCTGATTCTCTGCATGAGAGGCAGAACTGAGCACCAGTGACTTGACTCTGTGCCTGGGAGGCCTGAATCTAAGAGCACACTAAAAGCCAATGACTCCAATTCTCAGCACATACACACACAGGAACCCTGATTCTTGGTGCGAGGCCGCACCAAGCAGCAGAGACTTTGATACTTGATTCTTGGTGTGGACACAGGGGGACTCTGACTTCTGGCATGCAATAGGGGACTCTGATTTTCGGCACATGCCAGCAGGATCTCTTTTTCAGCATGGCACAGGCGGGGTCCCTGATTCTAGCTGTGTGCCTGAGGCCACACTGAGCACAGGTGACTCTGATCTGGGGCAAATGTGGCTCCCACCGACCCATGGCAGCCTCACGTCTTGGTGTTGGAGCTCTTCTGTGACCCTCTGGTGGTACTTAGCTCCCTCTGCACACAGCCCAGGACCCTGCAACTCAGAATTTGAACCTTCTGGGGATAGTTAGAATGGGGAGACAATGAAACAATCCCCAGAGGAAAGAAAAATAGAAATCGCCAAAAAAGGAAATAAGTGAAATGGAGGCATGCAACATGAAATAAAAAGTATTCAGAGTAATGGTCATACAGTGCATAAACTAGATGGGTGAGAAATCAACAACCTTGCAAAAATCAGGAAGAATTAAAAAGTGATATAGCTACAATAAAAAAATGCCATGGAAGGTTGCAACAGTAGACTAGAAGAAGCAAAGGATGAAGTTAGTGAGTTAGAAGATAAGGTAGAAGGAAGGCGTGAGGCGCCGGCAGGGCTGGTGGTAGCCTCGCGCGCCTTTTCCTCACTGGGGTCTGGGGTCCACGTTGGCGGGCCTGGGGTCCACGTTGGCTTCCCCGGGCTTCTCTGCCTGTTAGACTTCTCTGTGCCCGCAAGGCCCACGTCGCCGACGCCACCGTAACACAGGGAGCTTCCCCCGCCCGGGCCAGACACTCCCTCCTCCGGCGCCCCCGGCTGAGTTGGACCTTCGTCCCTTACCTTTGGCAGCTACGACGGTGCTTTCCTGGTTAGGTTCTCATCAGAACGTGTGACCCTGCGTGTGCTCAGAAAAAAACCAAGATGGCGGCATGGGTTAACGCTGGAGTTTGCTGACTCGAACAACCACTTCAAAAGTGAAACTAAAAGACGGAACGGACATCACGCACAACCACAGGAATGCTGGCTGAGTGCAAGTCCTACAACTAGGAGGAAAGAGAACGCATAACCGACACTCAGAGGAGGCGCAGTGCTGAAGTCAAATACTGAGGTGTGGAGTGCATGCAGCGTGTGCTGGTGGCTGAGGGCGTGTT
>NW_006298312.1:5650780-5651087 GCF_000327345.1 Myotis davidii
GGAAGAGACTGGACAAAAATCGTGCACCTATGGATGAGGACAGTGGGTGGGGAGTGAGGGTGGAGGCTGTGGTGGGAACTGGGAGGAGGGGAGTTATGGGGGGGAAAGAGGAACAAATGTAATAATCTGAACAATAAAGATTTAATTAAAAAAAAAAAGAAGATAAGGTAGAGAAACAAGCCTAATTGGAACAGCAACCGGAGAAAAAAATTAAAAAGTAGGAGGAGAGCCTAAGGGACAACAGGAAATGAAGTAACATACATATAATAGAGCTGAACAGGAACAAGACAGGGATGCCCACTCTCAA
>NW_006298312.1:5651357-5651969 GCF_000327345.1 Myotis davidii
GTAGGGCAGCATATGACATTTCTAAGCCCCTCCAGCATTGAACCTTCATTTTTTTCCTTCAGGATTGAGGTAGGAAAACCCTAGATCACCTTCTTGGATATCTAGAAGGAAATGGAATGAGGTGTACAGAGTGATGCAAAGCAAAGAACTGAGTCCAAGAATACTCTATCCAGCAATACTATCAATCCAATTTGAAGGGGAAATCAGAAACTTTGCAAACAAACAAACAAAAAAAGACGAAGGGAATTTATCAATACCAAGCCAACAATACAAGACAAACCCACAGTCAACATCATACTCAATGGGCAAAAACTAAAACCATTTTCCCTTAGAATAGGAACAAGACAGGGATGCCCAATCTCACCACTCCTGTTCAAGATAGTACTGGAAATACTAGCTATTGTGATCAGACAAGAAGAAGAAATAAAAGGCATCAAAATTAGAAAAGAAGAAGTAAAACTGTCCTTATTTGCAGATGACATGATACTCTACATAGAAAACCCCAAAGACTCCATCAAAAAATTATTAGACCTAATAAATGAATTTGGCAATGTAGCAGGATACAAAATTAACACCCAGAAATCTATTGCTTTTTTATACATGAATAGTGAA
>NW_006298312.1:5652854-5654348 GCF_000327345.1 Myotis davidii
CTGGGGATGTGCCCACAACCCAGGTACATGCCCTTGACCAGAATCGAACCTGGGACCTTTCAGTCCACAGGCCGACGCTCTATCCACTGAGCCAAACCGGTTTCGGCAAGTCTATGGCTTTTCTATACACCAATAATGAACTCACAGAAAGAGAAATTAAAAAAGCAATCCCATTTACCATTGCAACAAAAATATTGAGATACCTAGGAATAAACTTAACCAAGGAAACAAAGGACCTCTACTCAAAAAATTTCAGGGTGCTAAAGAAGAGAAAGAGGAAGACCTGAACAAATGGAAGAATATACCATGTTCATGAATTGTAGAATCAACATCATTAAAATGTCCATACTACACAAAGAAATCTATAAATTCAATGCAATCCCCATTAAAATACCAATGGCATTGAACAAGTTCTCCAAAAATTGGAATAAAAAAAGACCCTGAATAGCTGCAGCAATCTTGAGAAAGAAGAACAATGTTGGAGGGATCACAATACCAGATATAAAGCTGTACTACACAGACAGTGTTCTCAAAACTGCTTGGTACCAGCACAAGAACAGACATATAGACCAGTGGAACACAACAGAGAACCCTGAAATCAACACAAGTCATTATGATCGATTAATATTTGACAACGGAGGCAAGAGCATACAGCGGGAAGGCATGAGACACTGTGGGAGTAAGAGATCAACTGAAGGACTTGTATGCATGCATATAAGCACAACCAATAGATGCAAGACACTGGGTGGGTTCAGTGCAAGTGCAGCGGGGTAGGGAGGTCAGGTGGAGGTCAATGGGAAAAAAAAGGAGACATAAGTACTACTGTTTGTAATACCTTAAACAATCAAAAAAGACAAGAAAAATATGAATAAATAAAATAAAATAATTTAAAGCCACTTCTTATAAATATAGTAAATATAACAATGCTAATAGTATGATATTGCTCTTTTTAGATTGTTTTCTGGGTAATGTGGGATAAAGCAAAGAAGATAAAAAAGTGATATTTTATTTCTAGCATTTCCAGTATGACGAAAAATTAAGATTTTCTGTGCAGGAGAAAAAAACAAGAAGGGTAGGATAGGTTAAGTATAATCCTGTAGTTTTGGTTTTGAATTAGAATTAATAGCATAAATTTTTAAAGCATTTTGTCTTTAAAATATACAAATCATATATATATATATATATGTACATATTTATACATTATATGTAAAATATATTTTACCTGTTACAACAGATATTTATTATGGCTAACTATGGAATTATGAAAACTTCTATTTCTATCTTTTGAATTACAATTTTTATATGTACAGTTAGGAAAATAAATATATTTAGAAAAATGTCACAAAATGTTAGAAAGGATGTTGACTGCAAATGAAAACCTTCTAAACAAAACTTGCAAAAACTTTCCAAATATTTATTTTCAGAAACACCCTTTTCGGATACTTGGGGGAAGTGAGCTATGATGACTGGACAGTGACAAGGGAGAGATATTGT
>NW_006298312.1:5654512-5655848 GCF_000327345.1 Myotis davidii
AACAATGACCAACCTGGTAGCAATAAATCCCCTATTATGTTCTCTGGATACCATTTCACACTGGCTTATTACAAACCACACAGGGCATAAAAATACAAGAAGAGCCTAGGCATCATATAATACCATAAAGCAAGGAAACTGTTTCATGTTAATAGGGGCATAGCAAAAGCACTCAGAAGCTGACTTCAAAAGGCTCCCACAGGCCAAAGATGATTAGTTACCCAAGACTAAGAATAATAATTACAGTGAATAGAAATACAGAAAATATCTTTATTCGGGAGTATTAAATGATTCTAAATCATGAACACACAGAAAAAGATTTAGGGAACAAATATCTAATGGGTCATCATCTAGGGAAACAAGTCATTGTTTTGGAAATTGATAAATACAGAGAAAGGATTAAGCATTTATCTGTCTCTCCCACATAAACTATACAACTGGATAATCAAACGAAACAATAACATACATTTCTCTGTATAAAAATATTCTACCAATAAATAAAAAATGAATGATAAATCAGAATTTCACAATTTTGTAGACTCTAAAGAACTAATGGAATAAGACACAGGAGGAATCCCCAGAAAAAGAGATAAATGAAAAGAATGCAAGCAAATTATCATGTAGAGAGTTCAAAGTAATAATTAAAAGGAACAGAATGAAAAAGGACATACAAACCATAAAAAATAACCCATTTGAAATAAAGAATAACACCAAGCATACACTGGAAAAAATAAAAAGTAGATTAGATGAAACAGATGATCAATCAGTGACTTGGAAGACAAGGTAGAAAAAAACTGATACAATCTGAGCAGAAAAATGAAAGAAGAATTTTAAAAGAATGAGCTTATGGGAAGTTTGGGACAATATCCTATATAATAAAAGAGAAAGATGGTAATTGGCGTACGACTGCTACCCTTTTCATTGGCTAATCAGTGAGATATGCAAATTAGTTGACAGCCAAGATGGCGGCTAATTTGCATATGTCAGCCCCAAGCCTCAGACTGAAGCTTTAGGCTGGGGCCTGGGCGGAGCCATTCAGCGATCATTGATGGCGGCAGCGGGCGGGAACCAGGTAGAGCCAGCCAGCTATGCTTGATGGCGGCAGCGGCAGGGAGCTGGGGGTGCTCCGGCCCAAGCCTAAAGCCTCCGCCAGAGGCTTTAGGCTTGGGCCGGTCCAGCCAGCTAAGGATCCTTGATGGCAGTTGCAGAGGGGAACCGGGGCGGAGCCAGCCAGCGATTGGTGGCGGGGAGCTGGGGGTGCCCCGGCCCAGGCCTAACACCTCAGCCAGAGGCTTTAGGCTTGGGCCAGGGAGGAGCCAGCACAGGGTCTTTTGTG
>NW_006298312.1:5656327-5662452 GCF_000327345.1 Myotis davidii
TAGGGGACAGAGGCCAAGCTGGGCTGAGGGCCCCCCCCCCCCCCGGCCAGTGCACAAATTTTTGTGCACCGGGCCTCTAGTAAAATATAATAACATATGCATCATATGGATACCAGAAGGAGAAGAAAAGTGAGCAAGTGATAGAGAATTTGCTTGAAGAAATAGTGTCATAAAACTTCCCTAACTTGGTGAAGGAAAAAACCACACAAATCCAGTAAGCACATAGTCCCAGTCAAAATGAAGCATAATAAACATGGCCAATGCTAAAGACAAAGAGAAAATCTTAAATGCAGAAAGAAAAAGACAGTTATCTATAAGGGAGTTTCCATAGGCTGCCAGCTGATTTTTGAACAGAAACACTTAAGGCCAGAAAAAATTGTCATGAAGTATTCAAAGTAATGAAAAGCAAGGAAAAAAATGGTAATAAATAAGTACCTATCATTCATAAATGGATTAGCCCAGTCAGTGTGGTTCAGTGGATTGAACATCAACCTAGGCACCAGAGGTAACAGGTTCGATTTTGGTCAAGGCACATGCCCAGGTTGCAGGCTCAATCCTCAGTAAGGGTCATGCAGGAGGCAGTCAATTGACATTTCTCTCTCATTGATATTTCTCTCTCATCAATGCTTGCATCCAAGAATACTCTATTCAGTGAGGCTATCATTTAAAATTTAAAGCAAAATAAAGAGCTTCCCAAATAAAAAGAAGGCTAAAAGAATTCATTATCACCCAACAAGTATAGCAAGAAATGGTAAGGGTCTGCTTTAAGTTGAAAAAGATGTATGTAAATGGGTTAAATGCTCCACTCAAAAGACATAAGGTAGCTGAATGGATAAGAAAATTGACCATATACATATGATGTCTTCAAGAGACCCACCTCAGAATGAAAGATTCACACAGGATGAGAGTGAAGAGATGGGAAAAATTTCCATGCAAATGGAAATTTAAAAAAATAAAAGCTGTGGTAGTAATACCTATATCTAACAAAATAGAATTCAAAACAAAGACCATAAAAGAGACAAAGAATGTCACTATAAGGATCAATCCAAAAAGAGGAAATAACCCTTATAAACATATATGAACCCAATATAGGAGCACCTAAATGAAAATAATAATAATACTTGGTGGGCTTTAAGGTAGAGATTGACAGCAATACAGTCAGAGTAGGGAACATTAACACCCCACTGTCATTAATGGATACATCTTCCAGACAAAAACTCAACAAGGAAACTGTGACACATGGCCAACTAGATCAGATATTTAATTGATATTTACAAAACATTTCATCCCAAAGCTGCAAAATATACATTTTTCTCAAGTGCACATAGAACAATCTCAAAGATAGACTACATCGTACAATACAAAATAAGTCTTAACAAATTCAAGAAGATTGAAATTATATAAGCATCTTCTCAGATAACAATGGCATGAAAATAGAAATAAAAAAACTACAATAAAAAAAACCCTCAGAATTCTTCAAACATATGGAGGCTAAATAGTGTTATTAAACAGTGATCGGATTAGCAATTAAATCAAGGAAGAAATAAAAAATTACCTGGAAACAAATGAAAATGAACACACAAAAACCCAAAATCTATGTGACAGAAGAAAGCATTTCTGAGAGGAAAGCTTAAAGCATTACAGGCCTACCTCAAGAAGCAAGAAACATATCTAATAAACAATCTAACCCTACAACTACAAGAACTACAAAAATGAAAGCTAAACAAATTCTGGAAGGAAGGAAATAATAAAATCTGAGCTTAAATAAATTACATAGAAAAACAATACAAAAAATCAATGAAACCAAGAGCTGATTGTTTGAAAAGATAAACAAGATTGATGGCTAATCAAGAAAAAAAGAGAGGACCCAACTAAATAAAATCAGAAATAAAAATGGAAAAATAACAACTGATTCCAAAAAAATAGAAAGGATAGAAAGAAAATACAATGAACAACTATATGCCAGAAAATTGGACAACCTGGGTAGAAATAGACAAATTCCAAGAAACATACAACCTTCTAAAACTGAATCAGAGAGAATCAGAAATCCTGAATGGACCAATAACAACTGATGAAATTGAAGCATAAAAAAAAAACCACCCAGCAATCAAAAGTCCTGGACTGGATGGCTACACAGGTGAATATTTCCAAACATTCAAAGAAATAACACCTCCTCTCCTCAAACTATTCCAAAAAATTGAATAGGTGGGTAAATGTCCAAGCTCTTTATTTGAGGCTTGCATTCTCCTAATTCCAAAACTAGACATCCCAAATATGAAAATTATAGGCCAATATCCCTGATGAACATAGATGCTAAAATACTCATCAAAATATTAGCAAATCAGGTCCAGCATTACATTAAAAAGATCATCCACCATTATCAAGTTGGGGATGCAAGGTTGGCAAATCAATAAACGTGATACATCACATAAAAAATTAAAAAACAAAAACCACATGGTCATATCAATAGATGCAAAAAAAAGAAGAATGGGACGGAATACAACACCCATCCTATCTAATAAAAGAGTAATATGCAAATTGACCACCACTCCAACACAAAAGATGGCCACCCCCATGTGATCAAAGATGGCCACCACAAGATGGCCGGCAGGGGAGGGCAGTTGGGGTGAACCAGGCCTTCAGGGAAGGGCAGTTAGGAGTGACCATGCCAGCAGAGGAGGGCAGTTGGGAGGAACTAGGCTGGCAGGGAAGGACAGTTGAAGGGAATCAGGACAGCAGGGGAGGGCAGTTCGGGGTGACCAGGCTGGCAGGGGAGGACAGTTAGGGGCAACCAGACTGGCAGGGGAGGGCAATTAGGGGCATTTGGGCTGGCAGGGGAGCAGTTAGGCGTCAATCAGGCTGGCAGGGGAGTGGTTAGGGGCAATCAGGCAGGCCAGCAGGTGGGAGCCAGCAGTCCTGTATTGTGAGAGGGATGTCTGACTGCCCGTTTAGGCCCAATCAGACATCCCTTGTGGGGGCCCAGATTGGAGAGGGTGCAGACTAGGGTGAGGGACACCCCCATGCACGAATTTCATGCACCAAACCTCTCGTTTTTAATAAAAATTCTTAGCAAAGTGGGAGTAGATGGAACATACCTCAAAGTAATAAAGGCCATATAAGACAAAACCACAGCCAACATCATATTCAATATGCAAAATCTAAAGGCCTTTCTCCTAAGATCAGAAACAAGACAGGGATGTCCACTTTCTCCACTCTTATTCAACACTAGAGGCCCAGTGCATGAATTCATGCATAGGTGGGGTCCAAAGGGGATGGGGAGTGGGGGATAGGGGCAGGATGTGATCAGCCCTCCTGGCAGGCGGTGACACACCCTTGCTGGCCCCGGATCTGGATCCATCCCACTGACGTTCTCACCAGTTGTTGGGAGCCACCTGGCGGCCACTTTATATCCTTCCTTCCTTGCAGAGTGTCTAGGGAAGGGAAGCAGCCATGGTACCCAAGGCCAACTTTCAGGAGGCCGGCTGTGCTATTGGGATCGTGCCATGGCACTGGTCCATCAGTGGTGGGCCTGTTCTCTGAAGATTGGACCTGCAGGACTACTGAGGGAATGAGTGGCTGCCACCAGGCTGGTGGGCTGCTGGAACAGGTCTCTCTCAGCTGAATGCCACTCTGACTGTGGGAGCGCACTGACCAGCAGGGGGCAGCTCCTTCATTGAGCGTCTGCCCCCTGGTGGTCAGTGCTTGTCATAGTGACTGGTTCTTCTGGTCATTCTGGTCATTTGGTCATTCAGTTGTTTAGACTTTTATATATATAGATAGTACTAGAAGTCCTAGACACAGCAATCAGATAAGAAGAAGAAATAAAAGGCATTGGAAAGAAGGAAGTAAAACTGTCATTATTCTCAGATGACATGATATTATACATAGAAAACAGTATAGACTCCACCAAAATATTACTAAGTCTAATAAATGAATTTGGCAAATTAGTAGGATATAAAACAAATATTCAGAATTTAGTGTCATGTTTATACCAATAATGAACTATCAGAAAGAGAAACTAAGAAAACTATCCCATTTATGATTGCAACAAAAACTAAAGAAGGTCCATAGGAATAAATTTAACAAAGGAGGTAAAGGACCTGAACTCAGAAAACTATAGGACATTGAAGAAAGAAATTGATCAAGATTAAAATAAGTAGAAGCATCTACCGTGTTTATGGATTGGAAGAATTAACATCATTACAATGTCCATACTACCCAAAACAATTTATAGATACAACTCAATTCCTATTAAAATATCAATGGCATACTTCACATCTCTAAAACAGAAATTTCAAAACTTTATATGGAAACAAAACAAACAAAAAACTAATAGGCACAGCAATCTTGAGAAAAAAGAACAAAGTTGGATGTACCATACTACCTGATATCAAACCATACTGCAAGGCCACTGTAATCAAAACAGCCTGTTACTGTCATGAAAACAGGTGTATAGATCAATGGAACAGAACAGAAAGCACAGAAATCACCCCAGGTTTCTATGGTCAATTAATATCTGATGAAAGAGGTGAGAGTATACAATGTAGAAAGACAGTCTCTTCAAGTAATAGTGTTTGGAATATTGGACTGGTACATGCAAAAAATAAATAAATTAGACCACCAACTTACACCATACAGAAGAACGAACTCAAATGAATTAAAATACTTAAATGTAAACTGTGAAATCATAACAATCATAGGGGAGGAAATAGGAAGTAAAATTTCAGAAATCTCTCATAGCAAAACTTTTGCTGATATATATCCCAGGGCAAGGAAAAAATAAACAAATGGGACTATATAAAAATAAAAAGCTTCTCTACAAGCAAAGAAAATCTCCAAAAAACTAAAAGGGAACCACTATATGGGAGAACATATTTGCCAATGATACATTTGATAAGGGGTTATTTTCCAAAATACTAGTATTTTCTACAGCATGTATGGATTTGGAGATTATTATGCTAAGTGAAGTAAGCCAGAAAAAGAAAGACAAATACCATATGTTCACAACCAAATATCCATTTCCTTGATATGCAGAAGACCAAAAACCCATTAAACATATCATGGGGGAGCCACTAGCCAAATATATATGCTGGTAAACTCTACAAACAACCTGGTTATTTTAAACAAATAAATCATAAGAATTAAAATGTATAGATAGAGAACATATAGATTTTTTTTAAAAGCTTTAAAAACAACTCATCAAATTGTACACTTTAAGCAGATGCAATGTATTTAAAAGAAATTATATATATATATATAGCAAAACATCTAATGTATGGATATTAATTGTGTCCTGATTTTTAAACATATAACAAAAAAGAATCCAAAAATGTCATTGGAAACTTAAACCCTGGATAGTTGATTTAAACATTGGATAGCTGAATTTAATATTAGGTAAAATTTTAATATTATGGTAATCTTAAATGAGTTCTTATCATTAAAGGGACATAATATATATTCATGAATAAAATATGTTTCCTGGAATTCTGTTCAGAATAACAGGAAAGGGGGAAATGAAAAGAAGTATAAAAGCGTCAGATTGGCCTGAGCTTGGTGCTTATTGAGGCTGAGTGACGGAACTTTACTGTGCTATCTATTTTTATGTATGATTACAAATCTCTGTTTTAAAGGATAAATGTTAAAAAGAGTATAATAGTGATTTTCATAGACTATAAAATGAACATATATCAAAGATTGTTTATAATATTAATTAATGAGGACACCAATAAAATGTTACAATTAGTACAAAGGTATTACTTATTAGTACTTATTACTTATCAGTAGTAATGCTGAAATAAATTTATAAAACTGGCTTATTCCATGGGTAATGCAGTGGTGATAATGGTATGGGGAATAGTATTTTCAGCAAACAAAATGTATTTACATGTCTATATTCAAGATTCCTCTGCTTGGTATTAAGTTACCTGCAATTTATAGAGTTGTTTAAAAGTTTAAAGGAATTGAAAGCTCAAGAAATGCCATAGAATTAGATAACCCAAAAGAATATGCTAAGACAACACTTAGTTTTCAAAAAAGATAGCCAGTAATCTTTTTGGATAATTTCAAAGTTTTTCATAGATTTTCCTTTAAGTTACTGTGGTAGGCAGAATAATAGCCCCCAAAAT
>NW_006298312.1:5662468-5662733 GCF_000327345.1 Myotis davidii
TTTGATAAGGGGTTATTTTCCAAAATACTAGTATTTTCTACAGCATGTATGGATTTGGAGATTATTATGCTAAGTGAAGTAAGCCAGAAAAAGAAAGACAAATACCATATAATCTCACTTATATGTGGAATCTAATGAACAAAATAAACTGATGAACAAAATAGAATCAGAGGCATTGATGGGGATGGGATGAAAGTAGGTGAAGAGATTACTAAAGAAAATATACACATAGCCCATGGACACTTACAACACTGTGGTGATGGCT
>NW_006298312.1:5662959-5667060 GCF_000327345.1 Myotis davidii
TAATGTATGGATATTAATTGTGTCCTGATTTTTAAACATATAACAAAAAAGAATCCAAAAATGTCATTGGAAACTTAAACCCTGGATAGTTGATTTAAACATTGGATAGCTGAATTTAATATTAGGTAAAATTTTAATATTATGGTAATCTTAAATGAGTTCTTATCATTAAAGGGACATAATATATATTCATGAATAAAATATGTTTCCTGGAATTCTGTTCAGAATAACAGGAAAGGGGGAAATGAAAAGAAGTATAAAAGCGTCAGATTGGCCTGAGCTTGGTGCTTATTGAGGCTGAGTGACGGAACTTTACTGTGCTATCTATTTTTATGTATGATTACAAATCTCTGTTTTAAAGGATAAATGTTAAAAAGAGTATAATAGTGATTTTCATAGACTATAAAATGAACATATATCAAAGATTGTTTATAATATTAATTAATGAGGACACCAATAAAATGTTACAATTAGTACAAAGGTATTACTTATTAGTACTTATTACTTATCAGTAGTAATGCTGAAATAAATTTATAAAACTGGCTTATTCCATGGGTAATGCAGTGGTGATAATGGTATGGGGAATAGTATTTTCAGCAAACAAAATGTATTTACATGTCTATATTCAAGATTCCTCTGCTTGGTATTAAGTTACCTGCAATTTATAGAGTTGTTTAAAAGTTTAAAGGAATTGAAAGCTCAAGAAATGCCATAGAATTAGATAACCCAAAAGAATATGCTAAGACAACACTTAGTTTTCAAAAAAGATAGCCAGTAATCTTTTTGGATAATTTCAAAGTTTTTCATAGATTTTCCTTTAAGTTACTGTGGTAGGCAGAATAATAGCCCCCAAAATGTCCATGTCCTAATCCCCAGAGCCAATATGTTGCTTATATGTAAGAGATTGTGTTTATGTAATGACATTGAGGATCTTGAGGTTGGGAGATTAGCCTGAATTATTCCTTATAATGAAATAGTCAAGATAATTAAAATTAAAGATGTGATGATGGCAGCAGGGGTTGAAAGTGCAACTGCTTGCTTTGAAAATGGAGGAAGGAGGCCATGACCCAAGGAATGCAGGCAGTGTCTACAAGCCATCAAGGCAAGGAAACAGATTCTCCCCTGGGGCTTCTAGAAGAAATGCAGGCCTGCTTACATCTCTATCTTAGCCTGGTGTAACCTATATCTGATTTTTGACCTCAGAACTTTAGGGTAATAAATTTATGTTGTTTTAAGCCACTAAGTGTGTGATTATTTTACAGCAGCAATAGGATATTAATTTGGTCTTTAATCATTCTCACCCATTTTAAGATCATAATTATCTCAAAGAAGGATTATTCTTGATCACAAAAAAGGCTGGCCCCACTATTTTTGTCCTATTTGCACAGGAGCAGCAAGAATGTTAATAAACCCCTCTGAGTTGTTTTGCAAATCTAGAACTGTATAGTATCAAACAACCATTGAGGCCTTCAAGTTAATTTCTTTCTCAGTTACCATCAGAAATCTCTGATTAGACCTTTATTAACATCTCATTTGTTTTCCTGAGACTAGAAAATCATGCCCAAGAAAATATGTACTACATACTTAATCTTCAGTGCCTTATAAATTTGAGTGAATTTCTCTAATCTAAGGGTTTCCAAATTTATAAGGCTTCTACATCACAAGAAAGTGAACATCTTACCACCTATAAGACTGGAACCCCATATAACAATAGTTCTTAGAGGGTTTTGTAGCCCTTGGCTCCTTATATAAAATCAACTTTAGTTTCTTAAAAGTGACTTGTCATACTTATTAAATGTATATTATTTTCAAAAATGATATTTAAGGCAGGGAATTGGTCGCATAACTGACTAGTCTAACTACCTGTATATATCAAAGCATAGCAAATGGAATGGCAGAATGACCAGAACGACAGGAATGACCAGTACTATGACATGCACTGTGGCAGCCAAACAGCCTGATTCAGGCCCTGATCGGCCCACACCCCCCAGCTGGCCCAGCCACCGATCAGCCCCCAACCCCAATTGGGGGTAAAGCTGGCCCCCAACGGCCCGCGGCCCTTCCCCCCAACCAGCTCGGCCCCCAATGGGCACCAACATCCCAATGGGGGATGGGGCCGTCCAGCCAAATGCCCTCAGCCCCCATGGCCCCCTACCCCCATGGCCTGGCCCAGTGGGCCTCCATCTGGGTGGGCTGGCCAGACCCACCCATGCACGATTTGTACACCAGGCCTCTAGTAATCTCATAAAACAAAGGAAAGATTCTTATTGAACCTATACACATAACTATATTAGCATCAAAAGTGAAGACAAAATCACTAATCATCAGAGAGATGCAAATTAAAACTACAATGAGGTTTTACCTTACACCTGTCAGAATGGCTACCATCAACGAATCAACAAATAACAAGTGCTGGGGAGGATTAAGAAAAAAGGAAACCCTAATATATTGCTGGTTGGAATGTAGCTACTATGGAAAACAGTATGGAGTTTCCTCAAAAAATTAAAAAATGGAACTGCCATCTGACTCAGTGATCACACTTCTGGGAATATATCTGAAGAAACCCAAAATACTAATTTAAAAGAATATATGCACCTCTATGTTCAAAGCAGCACTATTTATAATAGCTAATATGTGGAAACAGCCCAAGTGCCCATCAGTAGATGAGTGCATAAAAAAGATGTGATATAATTATACAATGGGATACTATGCAACTATAAAAAAAGAAGGACCTTTTACCCTTTAAGACAGTATGGAGGGACCTGGAAACTATTAGGATAAGTGAAATAAGCCAGTCAGAGAAAGATAAGTATCACATGATTTCACTTATATGTGGGACCTAATGAACAAAATAAACCAATGAACAAAATAGATCCAGAGACATAGAAGCATGGAACAGATAAATCTCAGAGAGAAGGTGGGGGGTGGGCGAGTGGGGGAGGGAAGAGATTAACCAAAAAACTTATATGCATATATGCATAATCCATGGACACAGACAAAAGGTTGGTGAAGGACTGATAAGGAGTGTACTGGGTAGAGGGGATCAATGTGGGGGAAAAATAGGACATCTATAATTCTTTCAGAACTAAAGATAATTTTTTATAAAAAAGTGAAGACATTAAGAGCTTTTGAATTCTAGAAAGTCAGTGAGAATCAGTTAATTTTTTTATTGTTTAAAGTATTACATGTCTCCTTTTCCCCTGATTGACCCCTCACCACCACCACCACTCTCACCTTCGAGGACAAGCTTGCTGGAGGCTAATTGCAGCAGGTCATAATTCTTCAAGAAGTTCATCAAAAGGTTGATGAACCTTGGGACTTCAGCAGGGCTGAAGATCTGCATGTTATTGCCTACTGCCAGACAGCTGAGGGCAATTCCCCCAACCTGATAATACTTTATTGTTTACCAAACCTTGCCTTTGACATGTATATTTGCTTTGCTATAGGACAAAATGTGGGAATAAAAAGCCCTTGGTGTGGAGATTCCAGGAGCTTAGTTACTAAAGCTAAGCTTCCCCTGGCTTCCCCAAAATACCTCCCAACTTAATATTTCATGTCTAGTCTCTTTATTAATTTATGTCACAACCTCTTTAACAGATTCTTGAACCCTTCTAGATGCGGATAAGACCCCAGCACAAGTCCACACCACCCAGGTGTCCATGTCCATTGGTTATGCTAACATATGCATGCATACAAGTCCTTTGGTTAATCTCTAACACCACCCCCCTCTAGCCTTCTTTCTGACGTTGGACAGTCTGATCAGTGTTTCTTAGTCTCTGGATCTATTTTTGTTCATCAGTTTATAAAAAAGCAGATTCTCAGGCCCCATCCCAGACCCAGCAAACCTGTATGCCTAAGCTCTCCAGCTGGTTCTGATGTAACCAAACCACCAATTTCGTCCAGCCTCCCAGATGAAACATAAATCCTCTCTCTGTCTTGGGAACAGCTCTTGGGTAGGGAGCTTGCTATCCCCCAAAGAGTATTCCATCAACTCTGAAGCGAGCACGCCTGCTGGTGTACTATGTTCAGTGACCTGAAGGTCACGGTCACGTCTCCACTGAGCTGAATCCTCCCTAATGAAAACTTCCTTGTTTCTTAAAA
>NW_006298312.1:5667941-5670525 GCF_000327345.1 Myotis davidii
TATAATGGGGATTGCATTGAATTTATAGATTGCCTTGGGTAGTATGGTCATTTTAATGATGTTAATTTTACCAATCCATGAATACAGTCTGTTCTTCCATCTGTTTATGTCTTTCTCTATCTCTTTTTTCAGTGTCCTGTATTTTTCCATGTACAGATCTTTTACCTCCTTAGTTAAGTTTATTCCTAGTTATCTGAATTTTTTGTTGCGATGGTAAATGGGATTGTTTTTTAATTTCTCTTTCTCTGAGTTCACTACTGGTGTATAAAAAAGCCATAGATTTCTGGGTGTTAATTTTGTATCTGGCTACATTGCAGAATTGATTTATTAAGTCTAGTAGGTTTTCTATGGATTCTTTTGGGTTTTCTATGTACAATATCATGTGATTGTGAATAATTGCAGTTTTACTTCTTCTTTTCCAATCTGGATGCCTTTTATTTCTTCTTCTTGTCTAATTTCTACGGCTAGCACTTCCAGTAGTATGTCGCACAAGAGTGGTGAAAGTGGGCATCCATGTTTCTTCCTGTTCTTAGTGGAAATAGTTTTAGTTTTTGCCCCTTGAGTATGATGTTGACTGCAGGTTTGTCATATAAGGCTTTTATTATATTGAAGTATGATCCCTCTATTCCCACTTTGCTGAAAGTTTTTATCAGAAAAGTGTGTTGGATTTTGTCAAATGTTTCTTCTACATCAATTTATATGATTTCACGATTTTTATCTCTCAATTTGTTTATGTGATGTATCACTTTTATTGACTTGTGGATATTGTACCATCCTTGCTTCCCCAGAATAAATTCCACTTGGTCATGGTGTATGATCTTTCTAATGTAATGCTGGATCTGATTTGCTAGAATTTTGTTGGGTATTTTAGCATCTATGTTCATCAGGAATATTGACCTGTAGTTCTCTTTTTTTTGGTATTGTCTTTATCTGGTTTTGGGATTAGGGTAATGTTGGCTTCAGAGAAAGGGCTTGGAAGTGTGCCTTCTCTTGAATTTTTGAAATAGTCTGAGGAAGATAGGTATTAGTTCTTTAAGTGTGTGGTAGAACTACCCTGTAAAGCCATCCAGACCAGGGCTTTTCTTTGCTGAAAGATTTTTTATTACTGCTTCAATTTTATTGTTAGTTATCGGCCTATTTAGATTTCTTTATTCTTCCTTATTGAGTTTTGGAAGCTTGTATTTTTCTAAGTATATGTCCATTTCGTCTAGGTTGTCCAGTTTGTTGGAGTAGAGTTGTTCTCAACCTTTCTTGGTGAGCCTGGCTAGAAGTTTATCAATCTTGTTTGTCCTTTCAAAGAACCAGCTCTTCGTTTTATTGATCTCTTGTATTGTGTATTTTTTGGTTTTTGTTTGTTTGGTTTGGTTTTTTTGGTACTCTATGTCATTTATTTCTGCTCTAATTTTTATTATTTCTGTCCCTCTGCTTACTCTGGACTTTTCTTATTGCTCTCTTTCTAAATCTTTAAGTTGCAGGGTTAGATAATTTATTGTAGACCATCTGTTGTTGTTTTTTGAGGTAGGCCTGTAGGGCTATCTATTTCCCTCTCAGGACTATTTTTACTGTATCCCATAGATTTTGGATTATTGTGTTTTCATTGTTGTTTGTTACCAGGATGCTTTTTATTTCTTCTTTGATCTCTTTGGTAACCCAATCATTGTTTAATAGCCTCCAAGTGTTTGATTTTTTTTCATTGTTTTTATTGTAGTTGATTTCTAGTTTTATGCTATTGAGATCATCTCAGATGCTTGATATGAGTTCTATCTTCTTGAATTTGAAGAGACTTTGCCTGTGTCCCAATATGTGGTCTATCTTTGAAAATTTCCTGTGTGCACTTGAGAAGAATGTATATTCTGTAGCTTTTGGGTGGAATGTTCTTAAGATGTCAGTTAAGTTCATCTGATCTAGTGAGTCATTTAGGATTGCTGTTTTGTTGCTGAATTTTTGTTTAGAGGATTTATACAGTGGTGTCAATGGGGTATTAAAGTCCCCTACTATGATTGTATTGCTGATGATCTCAGTGGTGTCAATGGGATATTAAAGTCCCCAACTATGATTGTATTACTGTTGATCTCTTCACTGATATCTTTCAGAAGTTTGTTTGTTTTGTTTTTTATGTATTTGGGTGCTCCTGTATTGGGTGCATATATGTTTACCAGAGTTATACGCTCTTGTTGAATTGCTCCCTTTAGTATTATGAAGTGGCCTTCCTTATCTCTTGTAAGGTCTATTTTGTCTTATATAAGTATTGCTACCCCCCCCCCTTTTTTTCATTTCTATTCGCCTGAAAATTTTTGTTTTATCCCTTCACTATCAGTCTGTGTGAGCCCTTTGTTCTGTGATGGGTCTCTTATAGACAACAGATATATGAGTCATATTTTCTCATCCATTCAGCTACCCTATGTCTTTTGATTGGAGTATTTAATCCATTTACATTTAAGGTTATTATTGACTTGAGGCCTGGTGCACAAAATCTTGTATGGGTAGGGTCCCTCATCCTGGCCACAGATTGAGGCCATTCAGGGCCGTGGGTAGTTGGCTGGAAGTAGGGACCATGGGAGGTTGGCTGCCTGGCCTGTATTAG
>NW_006298312.1:5670621-5673063 GCF_000327345.1 Myotis davidii
AGTTTGGCTGGCTGATCAGATCAAGGCCATGGGGCCTGCCAGGTTGGGAGGGGCTGTGGGAGTTTGGTCAGCAGGGGGTGAGGGGGAGGGAATGTGGGAGGTTGACCAGCCCAATCAAGGTCATTGGTGCCAGCTGGCTGGGGGAGGAACCTCAGTTGGCTGGCTGGGTGTGAGGGGCCACGGGAGGTTGCCTGGCCATTTGATTGGGGCCATGGGGCCAGCCAGCCTAGGGGAGGGGTTGTGGAAGGTTGGCTGGCTGGCCAGTGGGAAGGGCCATGGGAGATTGGCTGTGGGAGTGCACTGACCACCAGGGGTCAGCTCCTGTGCTCAGCGTCTGCCCCCTGGTGGTTAGTGAGCATCATAGAGACTGGTTGACCAGTTGTTCAGTCATTTGGTCATTTGGCCATTCAGTCGCATAGGCTTTCATATATAGAGATGGGTGCCTGTTTGTTGCCATTTTTATTCTTTATGCCTATGTTTCTTCTGCCCTTCCTATTTCTTCTTTTTACAGCAGTCCCCTTAGCATTTCTTGCATTGCTGGCTTGGTGGGAATAAACTCCCTTAGCCCTTTTTTGTCTATGAACCTCCTTATTTCACCTTCAATTTTGAATGATAGCCTTGCTGAGTATAGGATTCTTTGAGTCAATCCCTTGCTTTGTATCACTTTGTATATTTCATTCCATTCCATTTTGGCCTGATGTGTTTCTGTTGAGATGTTAGTTGATAGTCTAATGGGAGATCCCTTATAGGTAACTTTCTGTCTCTCTCTGGAAGCCTTTACTATTCTTATTTTGTTTTGGTATTTGCCAATTCAATTATGATGTGTCTTGGTGTCAGTCTTTTTGGGTTCATCTAGTTTGGGACTGTGTGCTTCTTCAACTTGTGTGAGTATTTTTCTTCCCAATATCAGGGAAGTTTTTGTCATTATTTCTTTAAACAGGTTTTCTATTCCTTGCTCTGCTTCCTCTCCATCTGGCACCCCTATTATGAGGATGTTCTTTCATTTTGTGTTGTTCCAGAGCTCCCTTAGGCTCTCCCCCTGCTTTTTAGTTTGGTTTTTCTTCAGTTGCTCCTCTGTTTGGATGTTTTTTCCTTCCTTGTCTTCTAGCTCACTGATGTGGTCCTCAGCTTCTTTTAGTCCAGTGGTCGGCAAACTCATTAGTCAACAGAGCCAAATATCAACAGTACTTCTTCAAAATAGACTCACCCAGCCCGAAAACCAACTTCTGCGCATGGGCCACAAAGTTTCAATCACACTGTACACGTGCCTACATGTGGTATTTTGTGGAAGAGCCACACTCAAGGGGCCAAAGAGCCGGATGTGGCTTGTGAGCCGTAGTTTGCCAACCACGGTTCTAGTCTACTGTTGATGCTTTCTATTTTGTTCTTTCATTTGTGACAAGTTTCTTTGTCTCCCCATTTTGGCTGCTCCCTTGTCTTTGTTTCTATGCACTAGGTAGAAGTGCTATGTCTCCTGGAATTGGTAGAGTAGCCTTGTGTAGTAGGTATCTTATAGAGCCCAGTGGCTCAGCCTCTCCAGTAACCTGAGCTTGGCACTCTAGGTACATCCCTGTCTGGGTTGTTTATACAACCTGTCTGAGCTGTTTAGACAATCTCGTAGTTGAGCCTTGATTTGTGTTGCTGTCAGTGGGAGGAATTAACCTCCTAGCCAATTGGCTATGAGGACCAGCTGTGACTACAGTGGGAAAGCTGCTGTGCAGGAAACACCCCTATGGAGCAGGACTTGCTTCAGTGGTGCTTTGGTGCTCACCAAGTCTGCCCTTTGAGTGTGTCACTTATGGATGTGTACAGTTGTAATTTGCTGTGGTCTGAAGCTGTCCACTGGGTGTACTGGCTCTAGGACCTGCAGGGAGGTACCAAGTCAGCCACTGCCTGGGGCACCGGGCCGGTGCTATTTGCATTGGGCTTGGAGGTGTCCAAGTGAGGCCCAGCTGTGAAGCAAGGCAGGCTCATCCTAGTGCAGAGTCTTGGGCATTTTCCTGATAGGTTTGGGGCAGCTGGCCCAGATGCATCTTGCTGAGAGATTTTACCAAAGTCTGAATCCTGTGCAAGGACAGGCTATTCATATGCAAAAGTCACTGCACTCAGGCTGGGTGGAGCTTTAAATTGGATGGGGCAGGGTCTCAGGGAATCACCATGGCAGAGAAAACAGATATGGCTTCCAGTCATCCCTGAGACCAAGGAGGTCCAAGCACAGGGACAATGACCCTTCAAACACCTCCATCTGGAAGGAAGCTGCCCCTGAGTTTCTGCCTCGATGCAGACAATCCAGTTCCTCCTCATATGTGTGTCTGGGTCCCTGAGAGCCTCACCCTGGTCCTGGAGCTTAGAGGAAGCAGGACTTTATAAGTTCAGTTTATGCAGCAGTCCTTTTAAAGGAACAGCTGGATCTCTGGAATCCTCCAAGTCACTGAGTCCCAA
>NW_006298312.1:5673166-5674356 GCF_000327345.1 Myotis davidii
GAAGTTATAATGACTTCTCTTCCCAGCTCTGGAAGCCTGGGCTGGAGGTCTGGTGTGGGTCATCTCTGCAGAGATTAAAAATCTCTCCCTGATTAAAAATCACCACACATAGGTGCTGGCCCAGCCTGTTCTGCACCGCCACCCCTCCTATCAGTCTCAGTGTGCTTTCTTCTTTACTACTCTAGTTGCAGGACTTCCATCCAGGCACATTTCAGGCAGTTCTGAATGACAGTTGTTCTATATCTTATTTGTAATTTTGATGTGGTTGTTGGAGGCAGCAAGTGCAAGCATTTACCTATGCCACCATCTTGGTTCTCAAGAATTAGTTATTATGGTTTCTCGTCTTATATTTATGTCCTTTATCCATTTTGAGTTTATTTTTGTGTATGGTGTAAGTTGGTGGTCTAGTTTCATTTTCTTGCATGTATCTGTCCAATTTTCCCAACACCATTTATTGAAGATACTATCTTGAGTCCATTGTATGTTCTTGCCTCCTTTGTCAAATATTCATTGAGCATATTGGTTGGGGCTGATTTCTGGGCTCCCTATTCTATTCCATTGGTCTATATGTCTGGCTCCCTATTATTCCATTGGTCTATATGTCTGTTCTTGTGCCAGTATCAGGCAGTTTTGAGAACGGTGGCTTTGTAATACAGCTTGATATCTGGTATTGAGATCCCACTTACTTTGTTCTTTCTCAGGATCACTGCAGCTCTATGGAGTCTTTTTTTATTCCAGATGAATTTTTGGAAAGTTCGTTCTAGATCTGTGAAATACGCCGTTGGTATTTTAATGGGAAGTGCGTTGAATTTATAGATTGCTTTGGGTAGTATGGACAGTTTAGTGATGTTGATTCTACCAATCCATGAACACGGTATGTTCTTCCATCTGTTTATGTCTTCCTCTATATCTTTTTTCAAAGTCCTGTAATTTTCTGAGTAGAGGTCTTTTACCTCTTTAGTTAAGTTTATTCCTAGGTAGCTTAATGTTTTTGGTGCGATGGTAACGGGGATTGTTTTTATAATCTCTCTTTCTGAAAGTTCACTATTGGTGTATAGAAATGCCTCAGATTTCTTGGGGTTAATTTTGTATCCTGCTACACTGCCAAATTCATTGATTAAGTCTGATAGTTTTTTGATGGAGTCTTTCAGGTTTTGTATGTATAATATCATGTCATCTGCAAATAAGAG
>NW_006298312.1:5675246-5686842 GCF_000327345.1 Myotis davidii
TTGCCAGGGGATTGTCAACTTCAGGGGAAAAAAAAAGGAGACATGTAATACTCTTTGTAATACTTTAAGCAATAAAAAAAATAAAAATGAAAATGAAAATGAAAATACTAACTGAAAAAAAAGAATTAGTTATTATTTTAAAATATATAATTTAATTTATAAATGCAGTATTTACAAAATTTTTGTGGGTTATAAATGCTTTCAAAAACAGGCCTTACTCATATATACAGAAAACAGAAAAATAAAACAACAATGTTTCAAAAATATTAACTATAGTAAAAATGTTTTTGTTAGTTCACTTAGACATCTTCAATTATTATTCTGCTAGATATTAGGTTACCAGTTTTATAAAGCATCTACTTTTTTACAAAAGCAGTTGTGAAAATCCAGACCCATCTATCGGTATAGTCTGAGAGCAAACTTTTTCTGTAAAATCTTAGATGGTAAATATTTAAGAATTTTGAGCCAGATCTATTACAACTATTCAACATCACCATTGTAGCAAATAATCATCTAGAGACAACACATAAATGACTTGGCATGACTGTGTTCAATAAAATTTTATTTACAAAACCAGGCAGTAGATATTTTTGGTCCGCATGCCATAGTTTGCTGACTCTTGCTGAAAGCAATGCACAATCAGCCTTAATATGTCAACAGTTTGAAGTACAGTACTTTTCCTTGATTTTTTAAAACTTTCCTTCTTTGTTGAACATATAAACTCTTTCCTATAGCTTATGGCAAAGCCCCCATGTAAGCATCAGAGTAAAACAGATATTAAATGCAGATGACAGAGAATTAACAGCAGTGGTTAATTTATTACTGATCATTTTCAAATGTGAAGAAATGATGAGGTTTCTTGCTTCTAGTCAAGATAATAAATGTGGTACTCATGTCTTCCCACGACCACATCAAAATTACAAGTAAACTAAAGAATAACCATTATTCAGAATCACCAGAAATCTGGCTGAACAGAAGTCCTATAATTAAAAATTTAAAATAAAGTCACATTGATATTGGTAGAAATGGCAGAGATTCAGAAAAGGCAGATCCCACACCATGTGTGATGGTTAAAAATCAGGAAGTATATTTTAGCTGCAGAAGTCCCCCTGAAGAAGTGAGGGGTTCGAGCCCTTCATCCTAGGGTTGCAGTACAGAGAAGTCCCCATAATTTCTGGCTATATAAAACCAGTGGGGATTACGGCTGAGAGATAGAGGGCTGCTGGAGTCCCAGACATTCCTGTTAAAGGCATGCACACAGACTTAGACTGAAGCATTCTGAGATCCAATGCTGAGGCAGCATCTCAAAAGGTGCCAGGGATGTACAAGAAGCACTGAATTGTCTGGCTTTGAGGCAAGAGTTAGAGGGACAGAAATGTTGGCAAAGGCCATTGTTTCTTGGCTGAGCCTTCTCCCTGCAGAGCTGGCAGGCAGGAACCACATCTGAGTCTCCAGCAACCTGACAAATACTCTCTCCCTTCCCCCACCCCTCCAATGATTCCCTAAGACTCCAACTTTTGGGTCCACCTATGCCATTTCCAGTGGCTTGTCCACACAAACATCCTATCTTGGCTCATGCTAAAGACTTTCCTAAATTCTCTCCAAGGTTTACAAATCCCAAACAAACAGCATGTGGCCTCAATGTACCTCATGCCTTAGGCTAAGTGACCCCAGGCCTGGTCTAGTGACAGCCAGCTTTGGTTAGTATCTGGCCCCTCCTGGGAACCTCTAAGCTCAGCATAAGTAGCAGCCACCTGCAGGCCACTTTATAGTTCATGCCCGGTGGCCCCAGGCAGAGTAGAAACAATGGCTGACCTTAGCCTGCACCTCGTGAGAGACCCCGGATCCAGTACACCCAGTTTATATCTTCAGACCATTCCAGAGCACCACCCAACCACCTTTGTAAGTGACACACTCAAGAGACAGACTCATATGACACCAAAGCCCCACTGAAGTGGTTCCTGCTGCATAGGGTCAGCCCCTACACAGCAGTTTCTCCATTGTAGTCTCCACCAATCTTTGTAGCCAGTTGGTATTAGGGGTAAATTCCTCCCATTGACATGCCAAAGCAATCAAAGCTCAACTACAATAGGAGGTGCATATAGCACACACTGGGGGCACAGCTAGAGTGCCCCACTCTGGTGACTGAGGCAGCTGTGCCACTGGGCTCTACAGGACACCTACTATATAAGAATGCTCTACCAAGACTGGGAGACAGCAAGCTCTACCTAAAACATAGAAACAAAAATAGAAAGGCAGCTAAAATAAGGACACAAAGAAACATGTCCCAAGTGAAAGAAGAGAACAAAATTCCAGAAGAACAAAACAAAATAGAGACAAATAACATACCAAGTGATTATTAGGATACCCAATGAACTTAGGGGCAGAGTAAATTAACTTACTGAGAACTTCAACCAGAGAGGAAACATAAATATAGAAATAGGAACATAAAAAAGAACCAGTGAGAAATGAAGAATGCAACAACTGAAATAAAGAATACATTACAGAGAATCAAGAGTAAAGTAGATGACGCAGAGGATCAAATAAGTGATTTAAAATATAAGAAAGCAGAAAACACCCAATCAGAACAGCCAAAAGAAAAAGAATACAAAAAAAAAGGATAGTGGTAAGGAGCCTCTACAGTGGTTCTCAACCTTCTGGCCCTTTAAATACAGTTCCTCATGTTGTGACCCAACCATAAAATTATTTTCATTGCTACTTTATAACTGTAATGTTGCTGTAATGTTATGAATCGTAATGTAAATATCTGATATGCAGGATGGTCTTAGGCAACCCCTGTGAAAGGGTCGTTCAACCGCCAAAGGGGTCGTGACCCACAGGTTGAGAACT
The DNA here is from genome assembly GCF_000327345.1 of Myotis davidii. Classification (NCBI taxonomy): domain Eukaryota; kingdom Metazoa; phylum Chordata; class Mammalia; order Chiroptera; family Vespertilionidae; genus Myotis; species Myotis davidii. The sequence goes on from NW_006298312.1 coordinate 5,678,097, forward strand.
GCTGTTCTAGGAAAATTTCAAGTATAGAAACATTCACTCACATCATGGGGGTACCAGAAGAAGAGACAGAGCAAGGAATTGAAAACCTATTTGAAAAAAATAATGATGAAATATATTTCTAACCTGGCAAATAAAATGGACATACAAGTCCAGAAAGAGCTGAAAGTTTCAAACAATATCAAACCAAAGAGGCCAAAACCAAGACACATAAAAATTAAAACGCCAGAAGTTAAAGACAGAGAAAGAATCATAAAAGCAGCAAGTAAAAAGCAGTTATATACTGTCAGATACAGTAAAATCATTGCTCAGCTCTGGTGCTCTGAGGTGCTCTGAGTCCATATATTCTAAATTCTTACTGACTATGCCAGAGTAAGTTCCTTCTCGAACCCTACTTGCTACACTAACTGCTGGGAACTTAGTCCAAGTTCCTCCTTTGTCTTCTGCTCACTAGTTAGAGGTATCAGGTCCAAGCCCCTCTCTCTAGGGACTGGACCTTCTCAGACATTGGGTCTTAGATGGAGAAGCCATGAGAAGTTGTGGGTATATAAAAAGAGTCTTTATTGCAGAAGCCAATGGCACGACAGTCCTACACAGGGAAAACAGTCCTTCACAGCAAAGTCCATACAGGCAGGCAGCCGTACACTGGCTGATGACAGATACATTTTTCCCACAAAAGCAGCATTAGTTTCTGTACCCACAGCTATTATCTGAGCAGCCGCACACTGCTTCTAAACCCACTGCTTTATCATAGCAATATCTGAGCTTTCTGCCTCAGCAGCTTCTCCTATCTCCCCTACCCAGCACAGTGGCTAGTCTCTATAGCCTCACTTAGTAACTACCTCTGAGCTTCTCTCTCAGCCCATGGGCTGGTTAACAGGGTAGCTATTTCTGAGCTCTCTATGAGCTCTAGCCTTACATTGTAGCAATACCAGCTCACAGCTCCATCTAAGCTCTCTAGCCTTTTTCCCCCTCTCCAGCAAACTCCTCTGCCCAGCACACTTCTTGACACTCCAACAGACTAGCTGGACAGTACCTTGTGTATTATTCTAGAGATAAAGAAGGTTTCATGCCAATAGTTACATCAATCATTTGGCTATAGAAGGGCACAGCATACCGGGTGATTGCTGTGGCCTTGCACCTGCTTATGGTATCTTAGCCTAGGCACAGAGTGGCCTGGATATTTGGTGTATAGACAAGGCTTCTGTGCTTTAATCAGCCTGGAGTATCAAGCGTCTCTGGTGTGGTTCCCACAGATACCTACAAGGGAGCTCCCATAAAACTGTCAAGTGATTTTTCAACAGAAACTTTACAAGCCAGAAGAGACTGGCATGAAAAACATACTCAAAGTGATAAAAAGCAAGGACCCACAACTAAGATTACTCTACCCAACAAAGCTATCATTTAGAATTGAAGGTTAGAGAAATAGCTTCCCAGACAAGTAAAAGATAAAGGAGTTTATAACCACAAAAGGACGTCTTCCCAACGTCCTTCTGGACAAAGCCACAGTGGGGGCCAAGGCAGAGGTGGTTAGGGGCAATCAGGCTGGCAGGGGAGGGCAGTTAGGGGTGATCAGGCCAGCAGTGGAGGGCAGTTAGGGGCAACCAGGCTGGCACGGGGCATTTAAGGGGTGATCAGGCTGGCAGGCAGAGGCGGTTAGGGGTGATCAGGCAGGCAGGCAGGCTAACGGTTAGGAGCCAGTGGTCCTGGATTGTGAGAGGGATGTCTGAGGGATCCCAGATTGAAGAGGGTGCAGCCCTGGCTGAGAGACCCCCACCCCCATGCACGAATTTTGTGCCCTGGGCCTCTAGTAAATACATATGCATGAACAATTACTTTAAATGCAAATAGATTAAAATGTTTCAATCAAGACATATGGTGACTGAATAGATAGAAAAGTAGGATATGCTGTCAACAGAAGACTCAGTTTTGATTGAAAGTCACACACACTGAAAATAAAGGGATGGAAAAAGATATTTCATGAAAATGGAAACAAACTAAAAAAAGCTGGGAGAGACATATACTAGACAAGCTAGACTTTAAAACAAAGGCTATAACAAGAGATAGTGAAGGAACCAGCAATTTCACTTCTGGATATTTATCCAAAGAAACCTAAACCCCTATATCAAAAAGACATATGCATCCATATGTTCACTGAAGCACTATATACAATAGCCAAGACACAAAAGCAGCCTAAGTGTCCATCAGTAGACGATTGGATAAAGAACTGGTGCATATATACAATGAAATATGACTCAGCCATTAGAAAAGAAAAAATGAAATCTTGCCATCTGCAACAACATGGATAAACCTAGAGGGTATTGTGTTGAGTGAAATAAGCCAGACAGAGATTTCACTTCTACGTGGCATCTCAGTAACAAAATAAATGAACAAACAGTCTAGAAACAGACCCATAAATACAAATAACATTTTGACAGTTGTCTGGTGGTTGAAAAACTTGAAAAGATTAAGAAGTACAAGCTGGTAGTTACAGAATAGCCATGAGATGTAAAGTACAGCGTAGGGAATATGGTCAATAATATTTTAATAAGTACAGGAAAGGCAAAAGTAGGTTTACAGTTGTAATACAAATTCATAATACAGTGATTAATAAATAATACTACAAGAAATAACTTTGTGGTTCATGTTCTCACAACTGCAAACCTTGTTTTGCCCACCCTATATGTATAGTGTCAGATGGGTATTAGATTTATTGAGGTGACCACTTTTTAAGTTATATAAATGTTTAATCACTGGGCGGTACATGAAACTAACATAATAATTGTACATCAATTGTAACGGAAAAAAGTAAAAATTGAAATGAAAAAAATAAACAATGTGTTATTGGTGAAAAAATATACAAATAGATCAATGAAATACTAGAAAGCCCAGAAATAAACCATCATAAATATAGTCAACTGATCTTTCACAAATAAGCAAAGGAAACACAATGAAACAAAGATAGTCTTTTCAGTAAATGGTACTAGAATAACTGAACATACCCATGCAAAAAGAAAAAAATAATCTAGAAACAAATCTTACACCCTTCATAAAAATTTACTAAAATGAATAACAGACATATAAATGTAAAATGCAAAACATAAAACTCCCAGAATATAATAAAGAAAAAAAATTAATAACCTTAGGTATGTTGATGACATTTTAGATGTAACACCAAAGACACAATCCATGGAATAAATAATTGATTATCTGAATTCCTTTAAAATGAAAATTAACTGGACTTGTTTAAAATTTTTGCTGCTTTAATAAATACCAACATTAAGAGAATTAAAAAGACAAGTCCCATACTGGGAACAAATATTTACAAAAGACATATCTGATAAGTGACTGTTATCCAAAATATACAAAGAATTCTTAAAACTCAACAATAAGAGAACAAACAACCCCATTAAAAAATGGGCCAAAGACCTTAACAAACACCTTACCAAAGAAAATATGCAAATGACAAATAAGCTTATGAAGATGCTCCATGGCATATGTCATCAGGGAAGTGCATATTTAAACAATGAGATACCACTACAACTATTAGCACTGCCACATTCAGAACACTGACAATACCAAACGCTGATGAGGATGTAGAGTAACAGGGTTAAAGTTCATCTAAATGTCTAAACTTAAGGCTATCAGGTCCATAGGTAACTTTGATTCCAAAGTCTTTTTAAATGCCGAAGTCCTGCCCTAACCGGTTTGGCTCAGTGGAAGAGAGTCAGCATGTAGACTGAAAGGTCCCAGGTTTGAATCCAGTCAAGGGCATGTACCTTGGTTGCTGACATATCCCCAGTAGGCGGTATGCAGGAGGCAGCTGATTTATGTTTCTCATTAATGTTTCTAACTCTCTATTCCTTTCCCTTCCTCTCTGTAAAAAAATCAATAAAATATATTTAAAAAATTGTACAGCCTCTTTGAAACATAGTTTGGCAGGTTCTTACAAAACTAAACACACTCTTACCATATGACCCAGCAATCATGCTCTTTGGTATTTATTCAAAAAGTTGAAAACATATGTCCACACAAAAACCTGCACATTAATGTCTGTAGCATAACTGTCAAAACTTAGAATCAACCAAGATGTTCTTCAATAGGTAAATGGGTAAATAATTCTGATATATCCAGACAATGGAATATTATTCAGTGTTAAAAAGAAATGAGATATCATGCCATGAAAAGACATGGAAGAAACTTCAATGTATATTGCTAAGTGAAAGAAGCCCACATGAAAAGGCTGCATACTGCATGATTACAACTACCTGACATTCTTGGAAAGGCAAATATTGAGACAATAAAAAGATTGCCCTGGTCAGTGTGGCTCAGTTAGTTGAGCATTGTCCCATGAACCAAAATGCTATTGGTTTGATTCTTGGTCAGGGTACATGCCCAGATTGTGGGCTCGATCCCCAGTAGGGGGCATGCAGAAGGCAGCTGATCATACCAGGGAACAGATGAATAGAAAGAACACAGAGAATTTCTAGGGAAGTGAAAATACTTTGCATGTCATGATAATAATGGATATGTGTTATTATAAATTGGACTAAACCTATAGAATATATAACACCAAGAATGGCTTCTAAAGTAAACTGTTGACTTTAGATGATTATGATGTGTCAATACATGTTCTTCCTGGGTGAAAAAAATTAATATATAAAAATAATTTATGAGATTTCTGGCATGAATAATGTAATTGATAGCAGTAAATGATTATTTCTGTGACTTGAAAAATAAAAATAATAGAACCATTTCAAAAAGAGTCACTAAGTATAGTAAGTCCATTTTCAAATATGTCATTGAATGTTATATCTGATTTATAAAAATGGAAGAAAAATTTTAAGAAAATAAATTTTGAGAAAAAGCACACAATACACAATAGTTCTGAGAGATTATATATATATATATATATATCAAGAAAACACCAAGAATATCAAGTAAGAGAATTCAGCAAGTCTTTAGTAGAGCCTAAATACATATAAAACTCCTTGGCTAAGTCTGATGTTCATCTCCAATTGAGAACCATTGGCCTAGAAGATTCTAACTTTTGTTGTGTGTGAAATTTTATTTTACTCTACTTACAAGCTATTGAGATATTCTGTTACTGTTTTGTGGATGCTGACAGAAGACATGAGATTCCTTGGTCAGAGACAAAGAACTTTATTGCATCATAGCAAGTAGCATGAACATAAAAAGTTGCATTACTTTCCCTAGATCCCAAGTCCCTTGCCGTGACAGACAGAGGACTGATTGATGCATGAACGAAGAGGGCGTATTTCAGAACCTAAGGAGCACTGAGTTTGGGGAAATTCATTGTTTCTACAGCTAGCAGCAAGCAAAGCTAATATTTATGAAATTACTTATGAGTACACAGCCCTAAGAATTGGCCCAGGTGAAAAGAAATCAGGACCTTGAAATATTTGCCTTCCATATGACATGCAAGAGCATGAGAAACCCACGGAGGCCTGTCTATTTCAACATGTTCTCATGAAAACAGTAAGGTTGTGGCAAGGTAAACATTTTAAGTAATGACTAATATTGTGACAGATAATACTATATTGTTGCTGTTTAACATCATCACATAAAGCATTCTATGACTCTGATAAATATACAAAACCTAGCAGATTATTATTATCAAAATAAGAATTTTGATCAGTGTTTCACCAAAGGTTAAAATATGGAAAGCAAGACATTGACAAATCTCCAGGAACTACATATAAATTATATAATTTCTGAAATATTTTACATTAATAACATTTCACCTTCACAAACTTAACCTAGGGAAGAATTAGTTTCTCATCTAATTTGACAACTTTTCCCATCCACCTCTTAGTAGCATATCAAAGGAAACAAATTAGTCCTAGCACTCTTTTTTTAAGCAAAAGAATACATTTTTGTGTTTATTCTTAGGGTCCTCTTGCAAAAACCAAAGAAAATTTAGGAATAAAATATATGCTAAAATATTTATTTTTTCTATATTTAAGACTTGAATTTGGAAAGGCCAAAATCAAAACACTTAAGGAGATTTGGAGCATTATTAAGACAAGATCCTGAGTGCCTGAGAAATACTTAGCTACCTATTTAAGTAAAGTGAAAATATAATATTTAAAAATAAACATTGGAAGTAGCATTTTAATAAATAAGGAACCTTTGGTTTTTCTTTTTTTCATTTTAAATAATAAAATAACTAAGTCAACAAAAAGTACAGAAAATTATTCTGGTAAAATACAGAATCTCTGTTATCCATGTGGATTATACAGCAGGTAAAGAATAATCTTACATATTGTAAGTGAAGACAATCAGTAAACTAAGGAAGCAGTCATGAAGATTGAGTAAGCTATGCTATAATTTTAACATTCCATAGCATTTTTAAGATCAAGGTAAAAAAGTTGTCATAAATCCAGGTAAGCAAAATACTTTCTAAATTTCAACCATATATATATGTGTATGTGTATATATATATATATATATAAATTATGGAACAAACTAATATTTTACTTTAGAACAGTTCCTAGGAAGTTTGTGAGGTAATAACAGCTATACTAATAAAAGAGTAATATGCTAATTAGACCAGGAGACCTTCCAGAGACTTTCCAGGCATCCTTCCAGACAAAGCCAGGGGTCTTGCCGGCCTACAAACCACCCCCAAAGGGCCTTTAGCCCCTCACCCAGGCTGGCCACATGCCCCTGCAGGGACCCTCACCCCGAAAGGTGTGTAGCCAGCCTAAAAACGGCCCTCAGCCCCTCACCCAGGCTGGCCACACCCCCAAGTGGGGACCCTCACCCCAATGGGGGGGGTGGCTGGCCTGCAAACTGCTCCAGCCCCTTGCCCAGGTTGGCACCACCCCAGTGGAGATCCCCACCCTGATTCTGGACTCCCTTCAGGGCAGACCAGCCAGCCCCAACCCGTGCACCAAGGCCTCTATACTAATAAAAAGGTAATATGCTAATTAGACCGGGAGACCTTCTGGCTATCCTTCCAGACAAAGCCGTGGTGGCGGGGCCAAGGCAAAGGCAGTTAGGGGTCCCATCAGGCAGAGTGGTTGAGGGTGATCAGGCAGGCATGCAGGTGAGCGGTTAGGAGCCAGCGGTCCTGGATTGCGAGAGGGATGTCCGACTGCGGGTTTAGGCCCGATCCCAGGGATCGAGCTTAAACCGGCAGTCAGATATCCCCCGAGGGGTCCCAGATTGGAGAGGGTGCAGACCTGGCTGAGGGACGCCCCTCCTCTGCACAAATTTGGTGCACCGGGCCACTAGTATCATAATAATACTAGATGTTATTTATGTGTTAGGATAGCCAAAGAAGGAATGCATGAGGCCAAAAGGGGTAAAGAATTAAGAATTAATTAGGTCATCTGGAGACCACATGGACTGAGCTCCAAATGGCACCACCCCCAAAGATGTGGAGTCAGAGTTTTTTTTTAAGGATTCTAGGTGGGCTTTTTCTGGGTAGAGAATTCTCAGGTCTGGGTTCAGGGAAACTCTGGAGGGGAGAGATAATGGTCTTAGCAAGTGGAATGTGGTCTAAGCAAGTGGAATGTCCATTGTGAAGTGGCCTGAAGGTCAGTTCACAGGGGAGGGGGTATTAATTCAATTATTTGATCAGACCTAACATTATGTTCACATTCAATTCATTCATCATAGTTGTCATAAAAGAATCAATTAATGTATTTTCAAAATTTATCTTTATTGTTGAAAGTATTACAGATGTATACTCTTATATCCCCATTGATCCCCTCCATCCTGCTCCCATTCCTTCCCCAGGCCTTCATTGCACTATTGTCTGCCCATAGGTTATGCATATATGCATATAAATACTTTGGTTAATCTCTTCTTGCCCTTCCCCCTTCCCTCTGAAATATATCAGTCTGTTGCATACTTCAATATATCTGGATCTATTTGTTCATTAGTTTATTAGAAGAATCAATGATTATTTTTAAAATGTCTGTTTTAATTCCTATTTCTAATATAGTAAATATTGATATTTATAACTTACAAAAACAAAACCTCTTTGGGATCTTCAATGAGTCTCAAGAGTATAAGAGTATAATGAGTTCTGGAGATTTAAACAAACAAACAAACAAAAGGCCTGAGAACTGCTAACAAAGCATTCTTCTTCTAAAGTACATGCATAGTCACATTTCTCTGCCACCATTGTTTCCCAGTATTATTTCAGTCACTCATATAGATTACAATCTCTATATATAAAAGGCTAAGTGACTAAAAGTCCATCCAACTGACCATCCGTCTGTCCAACCAGCCGACTGACCAGCTGGTACATATGACGCGAACTGGCAATTTAAAAATAAATGTTGACTTGTGCATGCATGATACATATAAAGCTCTTGGAATGGATATTATTGAAATCCCCTGTGAAATGATTTGTAATGGATCTATTATTGAAGCTACCTTTGGACATAGTAATATCTATATCATTGAAAATATATCTAAATGTGCAATTCTTTGTCCTAAAAATGAGCAAGTTCATAAATTAAATGAAGAAATTTTGGTTACACTCAATGGAGATTTTCACACCTTTTGAGTGATGATTCCATTGATTCAACGGATGATGCTGAAAAGGAAAATTTTCTCATCAAATTTCTTAATGGTATTACTCCTTTGGGAATGCCATGTCATAAATTAAAATTGAAAATAGTTACAATCATCATGCAACTGAGAAAACTTAATAGTAAATGGGGTCTTTATAATGTTTTTAGATTTATTATCAAAATATTGAGACCTAACA
>NW_006298312.1:5687104-5688314 GCF_000327345.1 Myotis davidii
GCAATGTTTTTATATCATGTCTTTGTTGTTTTTATATCATGTTTTTGTTTTCATATCATGTCTTTGTTGTTACATTATGTTGTTATTGTTTATTTGTTAATCAATTTATATATTATTTTCATGTACATTTTACTAATTTTCTTTCATCTCTGACACTTCTATGATAGAGAAAGGTTGAATAGCAATATTAAAATATTTCTTCTAATTAATTTCCTTTCAATGTGCACTAATCCATGCACTGGGCCACTAGTGTTGAATAAACAATCAGAGAAATAAGAACTGTCTCAAATACAAGCATTTTAGCAGATGAGTAAAGCTGATGAACACAAATAAAACAACATTATACTGCCACACAAATATCTTTTGCACATTCTTAAAGTGGCAAAAATAAACACATTTATTAATGGGCACCAAAGATATAACCTCTAGGTAGCATATACAAATAATAATATAGTACACAAGCTTAAAAATATGCTTAGTGACCAATAACTATATCACTTAAGAATTTTATAAGTCACTCGATTTAATATCAATCCAAAATTGCAGTTAGCTATAGATTTTGGAAAATTTCTTCAAACTGATAAATCACAAGACATAGAATTATGTCAAAATAAATTTTTGTCAGAAAAATTAATTTAGGTAAACACACATTTACTAGTACTTTTCTCTATAATCCTAAACATTTATTATAGGAATGTTAGCTTATTTGGTCAGTAACCCTATATAAGTTTAGGAAAAAGGAAACTAAATAGAATAAAGCCTAAATATAACTTAAAATTATATTATTTTAACAATGATAAATCAGAAAATGATAAATCATTTGTTATGCTGATTTACTAAACCAAAATTACTGATCTAGTCCAGCCGTGGGCAAACTACGACCCGCAGGCCGGATCCGTCCCATTTGAAATGAATAAAACTGGGGAAAAAAAGACTGTATCCTTTTATGTAATGATGTTTACTTTGAATTTATATTAGTTCACACAAACACTCCATCCATGCTTTTGTTCCAGCCCTCTGGTCCAGTTTAAGAACCCATTGTGACAGGAACAAGACAGGGATGCCCCCTCTCACCACTCCTGTTCAACATAGTACTGGAAGTGTTAGCCATTGCAATTAGGCAAGAAGAAGAAATAAAAGGCATCCAAATGGGAAAAGAGGTAGTAAAACTGTCCTTATTTGCAGACGACATGATATTATACATACAAAA
>NW_006298312.1:5689712-5701690 GCF_000327345.1 Myotis davidii
CACTTTTATTCACTTACTTGTTTATGTATCCAGATAGCAAAGTTTTCCAATCACCCACTCAGTGCCAGGCACTGTACTATGTTCAGAGGCTACTGCAATGAATAGGACAGAGAAGGCCTGAGCTAGGATGAAAAGTGCTGAGGGGTGGGGGGAGTTGTAAGGGAGGGCCCTAAAACAAAAACAAAATAAGGCAACAAAGACATATCAACCTAACAGAAGGTCAAACTGCAACAGGAAGGCCGGGGAGGGTTGGGGGGCAGGAGGGGGCGGGGTAAGAGATCAACCAAAGGACTTGTATGCCTGCATATAACCATAACCAATGGACATAAGACACTGGGGGATAGGGGAGGCTAGGGGACTGTCTAGGGCGGGGGAAAAAAAAATAAGAACCCATTGTGGCCCTCGAGTCAAAAAGTTTGCCCACCCCTGATTCTAGTCTCATTTACAAAAGATTTACCTTTTTATGTAAACTTGATTTCTTAAAATATATTCATGCTAGTTTTTATAAGAATTTTTGTTTGCCAAATACATTCAAAGCATCAGCACTTTAGTATTTATAATTTTTTTAAGAATTTTAGCAATATTCAATTTATGTGTTAATAATTTAATCAGAACAAAGCTCACTGAACATATGATATATTCTAATTTATTAAGTATCCTCTGGGGAAAAACTCAATGTTAACACATGAGATAAAAGACTTTCCGAATCATAGAAATATAGACACACAGGCTGATAAAGTGCTTATACCTTCAAATGTAAAACTTTAGCTACAATTAATTATAAACCGAGAACACAGAAATCCCAACAGTCTGAATATCAAAAAAAAAAACAACCCTATATTTTTCCTTAGTGAACATACTATTCTTAAGTAATTTGATCTAGAAAAAAATAAATCAACAAACAAAAAGATTAACAAGCTAGACTCTCTTGTCTCTTACTCAGTAGAGAACAGATCTCTATCTATGATCTACAGAGATCACAAATATCCAGATTATACAAGCAAATTCCCAGTAATTGCTGCCACCAATAGTACATACCTCACATTAGCCATGTGCAAACCAGAAGCAAAAATGAAACACAAAATCACTATAAAGAAAAATAACTACCAAAGAGAGAGAGAGAGAGAGAGAGAGAGAGAGAGAGAGAGAGAATAACTTCTAGCAAAGCAGGTGTTGCTCAGTTGATGAGGTTGATGGTTTGATTTCCCATCAAGGTATATGCCTATCCCAAATGAGGGGCAGCTCTCACATCAATATTTCTCTCTCTCCCTCTTGCTTTCTCTCTCTCTAAAAATCAAGAAAAACATTAAAAAAGAAAAAGAGTGTAGTTCAATTGCCACTTGGAATTCACCTCTGGGGTCAAGCAAGAATTGTCTGGGTTTAGGCTGCTTATGAGACACACATCTTCAGCAATGCAGAAAACCAGACTATGGCAGGTGAGTCCATTTGGGCTTCTTGGTGGGACCTCCAAAACTGTTACAGGGTAATTTTTAAAAGATGACATAGCCATGGCTCTTATACAAATATAAAATGAACACATCAAAGATTTTATTTAATTATTAGTTAACTAGAGGCCCGGTGCACAAAAATTTGTGCCCTCGGGGAGGGGGGGAGAGGGGGTCCCTCAGCCCGGCCTGTGCCCTCTCGCAGTCTGGGACCCCTCAGGAGATAACAACCTGCTGGCTTAGGCCTGCTCCTGGGTGGCAGAGGGCAGGCCCAATCCCTAGGTGCAGCCCCTGGTCGGGCTCAGAGCAGGGCCTATTGGGGAGTTGGGGCGCCACCCCCTCTCATGCACAGAGCAGGGCAGATCGGGAGGTTGTGATGCCACCCTCAGTCACGCTCAGGGTAGGGTCGATTGGGGAGGTTCCGGCGCTACCCTGCAGAGCAGGGCCAATCAGGGGGTTGGGGCACTGCCCCCTGTCACTCACAGAGCAAGGCCCATCAGGGGGGTTGGGGCTCTGTACCCTGTCACGCACAGAGCAGGGCCGATAAGCGGGTTGGGTGCTACCACTCTCACACTCAGGGCAGGGCCAATGGGGAGGTTATGGCTTTACCCCATCACACAGAGCAGGGCCCATGGCGGGGGGAGCTCCCCCCTATCAGGCACAGAGCAGGGCTGATCAGGGGGTTGGGGTGCCTTCCCCTGTCACGAACAGAGCAGGGTGGATAGGGAGGTTGTGGCCCCGCCCCCTGTCACACACAGAGCCTCAGGGCGATCAGGGGGTTTGGGCGCTGCCCCCTGTCATGCTGATCCCGGTGCCGGGAGGCCTCATGGCTCCGCTGATCCGGGTGCTGGGAGGCATATTACCCTTTTACAATATAGGGTAGAGGCCTGGTGCATGGGTGGGGCCGGCTGGTTTGCCCTGAAGGGTGTCCTGGATCAGAGTGGGGGTCCCCACTGGGGTGCCTGGCCAGACTGGGTGAGGGGATGATGGCTGTTTGCAGCTGGTCACACACCCGTCAGGGTAGGGGTCCCCACTGGGGTGCCTGGCCAGTCTGGGTGAGGGGCTGAGGGCTGTTTTCAGGCTGGGGGGGACTGAAGCTCCCAACCGCTCCTTTTTTTATTTTTATTTTTTCTTTTATTCTGGGCCAGCTTTAGCTTTGAGGCTTGGCTCCAGCTCTTAGGCCTCTGCGGCTGAAAGTAGGTTTCTGGCCTTTGTTTACAATGTTGCGAATCTGCTGGCTGAAGTCCGGTGGTATTTGTTACAGAGTTTCTGAAACTGCTGGCTCAGAGGCCTGCAGCCGCAGGCGGGGAAAGTTGGAATCCTCCGTCACTGAGGCAAGCAAGCCTCATGTTAGTTTCAAGCTGCCTGGCTTCTGGTCGCCATCTTGGCTGACAGTTAATTTGCATATCTCGCTGATTAGCCAATGAAAAGGGTAGCGGTTGTACGCCAATTACCATGTTTCTCTTTTATTAGTGTAGACGAGGGAACCAGGAGGATATTACTACTAGTCCAAAGAATTAACCAAAGAACCACACATGTAAAAGCAGTATTACTGAAAGAAATTTAAAAATAGATGGAAAACTGGATAATTCTGTGGGAGGGATGAATGTAGTCAGGGAGATCAATTGTATTTGCAGTGGGCAAAATTCACTTGTCTATCAGGGACAAGAATCATTTGCATAGCTATTATCTACAATTGTAAGATAGCGCAAAGACAACAAAGGGCACAGAGAATGTAAGGAATCATAGAATATGATAACCCAGAAGGATTTGCTTACACATAATCTTTTTGGCACATTTTAAAGTCTTTCATGATTTCTTTCTATATTCATATGAAAAAAAATAAAACTATCATTCATTTATAAGTTTGTTATATTTTAGAAGCCAAAATGATCTAGAAACTACAACAAATTATTTAGAAAGGAGTGATCTGAATAAGAAACTATAAGATTTCTGAAAACAGAACCAACTCTCAGGTGGGTAATAAGATTTCTGTAAATGAATCCATCTTCTTTTTGTCTTAAAATGCATTGTACTTATGATTTGTTTTAATTCAGTTGTAGGAAGACCCAATGAAAGTCATAGTAACTAAAAGAATCTAAAAGCTAGTGGGTTATATAAATAATCTAATGCAAAAATGAATTTGAATAACTTATTTGATTACTATATTATAATAGAAATGCTATTTGCTCTAACAAAAACCCATTTATTAGTGTTTAAAAACTGCAGTTTTATTTCCTCCTCAGAGAAAGTTGTTATGCTTTGGGTGGCTTCCATGGCTATCTCTTTTTTAAGTGATGACTTGGGAGTCAATTCTTTTTGTTATATGGCTTTGCCGTTTTGGAGTCTTTCACTTCCAGACACACAGAGAAAGCAAGTGAAGGATCTCACAGGGGATTTTAGGTACTAAACCTGGAGTTGCTTCTCAACAGCTTTACTCACATTGGCTTTGTCTGAACGAGGCACATGGCCCCAAATTAATGGCAAAGAAAACTGAAAAATGTGTTCATCTTGTGTGCACAGGGACAAGAACAGGTTTCTGAGTAGTTAGCCAGTCACTTCCATAGTCAGTATGACAGATTTAATTAACTTCCAGTTAAAAATAATTATAAACCATAACAATTGATTTTATTTGTTTTAAATTCTTTTGATTTTTTTTAATCTCTATTACTTTACAATCAATAGAAAATTGTCCAGCTCCCTGACTTGTCACTCTGAAGACCCAATCTGGAAGAAGAATATTAACAAAGCAAAACCTGTATCACACCTCACGTTTGGAAGGGACAACGACATGGAAATAAATGAACAACAAACCCAACAGGGGTATCAATGTGTGTTTTGGTGTTTCCTGCATCATCAGCTATTTATTTCAATACTTTATAAGTGTCAACAGCACTTTGACAGCTCCATTTGTTCACTTTTCATACTTCTTTTGTATAAATAGTACATCTAATAGTTCCTTTTTAGAACAGCACATTAATCTTCCCTGTTAAGGGATGATTTGTCCTCAGACTTACCATTACACCTCTCGTGATATGACATCATCTTTTCATTTGCTGAGATAAATGCCAAACAACAAAAAATCACATAGGCATTTGAATTTCTACATTCATCTATTTGATTTGCAGCACAACTTAAAAACATAGAGAAAGAGCCCTAGCTGGTTTGGTTCAATGGATAGAATGTAGGTCTGTGGACTGAAGTTCCCAGGTTTGATTCCAGTCAAGGGCACATGATGGGGTTGCAGGCTCGATCCCCAGTGCAGGGGTGAGGGGATGGAGAGGGGGGTGTGTAGAAGGCAGCCAATCAATGATCATTTCTCATCACTGATGTTTCTATCTCTTTTTCCCCTCTCTCTTCCTCTCTGAAATCAATAAAAAATACATTTAAAAATATATAAATATATAGGGGAAGAGGAAAAACTGGTCATTGATAAAGATATTTTTTTCTTGGCACTTTTATATTTTCTACACTGTTTGTACTCAATATTAAGAGACTCTAATAGAACTAAGCCAATTGGGTGGATTGCCCAGTGGGTTAAAACAGCCATGCCAGGACAGCCAAACATACACCCATCTACAGCACAGTGGAGTGGCAGCAAGTCTTCCTTGCCTTCTGCGTCCATGAGAAACCTGTCTTCTGGAGCACTGAGTAATAATAGCCATAAGTCAATGGCTATATTTAAAGCAGTTCTGGAAGTTTCCTTAAAGAAGATGAGACATGAAAGTTGTGATTCACTTATAAATAATATGAGTTACTAGTAAGTCCTGTCCAGAAGGTAATGCAGAAAGACAATAGAAAGGACATTCAGCAGCCATGTTTACTACAAGTTAAGCACTATCATTAAGTTCTAATCAAAATCTATTTAGACTTTAATTTACTATAATGGCTTTGGAAATTTCACCTCTAACTCTCACCCTTCTTATTTGTGATCTTAGCTTTGAATTTGATTACTGGAAAATATTAGGAAGAGTTGCTAAATTTAACATTATTATACTCACTATTGAAAGATATGTTGAAACTCAAAAACATACATTTCATTTAATTTGGTTAACTTCCATAAAACCCCTAAATGATGGGGCTTCAAGATCTTCCATGTTGGTGAACACTTCCAGGTTCCTGGAGAATGGCACACCTAGAACAGGCATGGAAGTTCTGTACCTGTAACTGTTTTCCTGAACTCGGTAAGCCCTTAGAAAAAAATTATTGAACCTGAGGAAGGGGTTGTAATAACCCCTTTAATTTATTGCCTGTTGATTAGAAGTATAGATGTAAACCTAAGATTTAAAACTGTTATCTGAAGTAGAAGAGTGTTGTGTGACTAAGCCCTGAGCCTTCTATGACCTGTGATAATTCTGAGTTATTAGTGTCAGAATTGAATTGAATTATAGAATGCTCTGTGGTGTCCAGAGAATCATAGAATTATTGTTGGGTGGAGGAAAAGAAAACACCCATTTGGTGCAGAAGTTATGTGAGTAGGAATACTATCTGACCTAGCTACGGACAAAAAACATTTGCACATTAAAAAAGATGACCATACACAATTTCAGATGAATATATTCCAAATAATATTTCTTACCAATAATATTTCTGGAGTCCTCAGGAAAATTTTCATGGAAGATGAAAGATATTGTGTACGAGGAAGAGTAAATTAGGAGAAAACTATGAAGAATGAGATCCATGTCCATAAAATCATAATATTTATACTCGCACCAGAAAGTCGCCTCCATGAGGACAGGATCATTTGTTGTATTCAATGCTGAATCACTAGTTGCTGGCAGAGCATAGGTAATCTCTATATAGAATGGCTTTGATGGATGGATGACTGACATGCCCTGACACCCAGGATACTAGACAAAAAGAACACATAGACATATTTACAAGTTAGTAATGTACTTGATATAGTGGTTATTAACCTCACATAACTCTTTCTTCCAAAATAAAGATACAATAGATATTTGAGGTTTAATATTTGTAGCTGATAAATCAACAGTGGATAGAGAAAGGGAACTTAAGAGTATATCTGAGAAAGCAATTATTTTGAAACCTTGATGCTTCTATAAAAAAAAATTTTAAATGAAGTGACAATAACAACAAAATCTAGACCACTTGGGAATTAGTAAGCCTAAAAAAAACTTCTTAGTATAACTTGTTCTGAAGTAGGATGAAAAGAGAACAGAGACAGAAAATATTAACATGTTTTAAATAGTTCTATGTGTCATAAACAGAAAGGGTGGGCCTCAGATTCATTTGCAGGCTCTATATCACAAGATCAAACAAAAGATGAAAGGTCTGAAATGACCTGGCCAAGATGTATGTCCACAGGATGCCCATGAAACCAGATAGTTTGGTGCATTAAGTCAAACAACTGCAATTTCAATTAAAAAATCAATCTGGTAATGGCAAAAGTTTATTTGTGGACTTTCTTATCTCTTTTAGCTATTGCTCAAACAACACACAGACTTGAAATTGCAAGCACTTGAGAATTAAAAGATATAAGATGTATAAAGCACTTTGAAATCTACTATTACTACATTCAATAAATACTGACTACTCTGTTAAAGTAATAAGTATATTTATAAATACTTCTGCAATTTGATTTCAAAAGCTTTTTTTATTGTATGTATGAAAGCTTCTTCAATGCCATCTCTTAGTTTAACCATGGCTTCACATTACCCTATCATGAAATCTACCCTTTACTCTGTATCCCAATGAGGGGTTCTTGCACCAGAATGCACTGAAACCAAAGCATCTGAAGCATGCATGTTGATGAAAATGTCTACAGTAAAGGACAAGCAGGACTTACGCAATCTGGTCCATGTTCAGTTTCCCAGTGTATGTTCTTTGGCTTCTGTTGATCCCACTATCTGCTGTTCTGCTCTATTTATAGCTTCTTCAAATGATAGCACCAGCAGGAGAGTTGGAGGGAGCGGTTAGGAAAGAAATCTTCAACCTGTCATAGTGGCTTTACATGATCAAGACTAGTAGGAGGTTTGTTATAAGACTAAAAACAGTGCATAAATATTCATATAAGAATCAGGAGGTCAAAGCAGAGTCCAAATTTTGCCACTAACTATCTGGGTGACCTTGGGACTAGTTACTTAACTACTGAGACTGCAACAAACTCTTCAAATTAGAAAATCTTCCAGATTCCTTTCAATTTTAAATTCTATGACTCATTAATTCTGAATTTCCCAAAATATTCAAGAATCACCTATAAATCATGCTCTTATTTCCAAATTGTGCAATTACTCTCTAATTTTTAAATAAAATCCTTTAGAAAAGTCAATGATTCCTCCATTACTCAGCATGAACAAAAGAGCCATATTTATTTTTTGTCTAGAAATATTTAAGTAAACATGTGGTATGGTGACAAGAGCCCTAGACCCAAAAGATATGGGACTAACCTCTGATTCTACTACTTACTAGCAGTTTTACTGTAAAAATGACCTCAAAATTATAGTATTGGCAGTTATCGTAGAGATTTTGTCTTTGATTTTACTTGCTTTAGAGAAGAGCATAGACATCTTGTGGAGACATTATGAAAGCCTAGTGTGGTGTTTTTTTGTTTGTTTTTTCAATATTTCAAAACCAATGGTAAGAAAAAGAAATTTTAGCAACAAAAAATGTTCCTCACATAAAATCCAATGTGCAACTTTTATATGTGATCAAATCAAAGTGATGCAGAGCCTTAAGGCCTTCTGTTTGACCACTTCCCAACTTCCTTTACAGTCCAAGGAAGTAACAACTCTGAGTCCTAGAACTTCCAAAGCCCCCCCTCAAAGTGGCCACCAGCGTCACCTGGGAGCACAGTAGCAGCGCAGAATCTCAGGCCCCATCTCAGACTCATTGAATAGAATATACCATGTGACAAGATGCCAAGATGGTATGTGTGCATAATAAGCTTGAGAAGCACTTATCTAGAATACAATTTAAAAGACATCAAATTTCCCCATGCTGCTTCCCCTATTTAAAATCTCTGGCTTAGCCTTCTTATTGCCTACCCCATAGCGTTCGTTGTTGGGACCACAAGCATAAACTAAATTTTTTAAATATATGTTTTATAGGCAAAAGGTCTTCTTATTAAGTTCCAAGTTCTTAGAAGTCCATTCTATCTTACTGCTTATGTTCTAGATAAAATATCCTAGAAATTTCCACTGCTAATTATCCCCATATCTTATCAGCTAATCCAAAGGAAAAAATGCTTGATTTGATTATCAAATTTTTGTACAATAAATAATTGTACCTTTGCTTTTCCTCCAATCTGTTATTCTAAGTCACTTCCATTGATTGAAATAGTTTTTTTTGTACTGTTTCACTGTATACAGATGAGCTTCATTTGATAAGTGAATGAGTGCTTGTGGGAACCATCCCAGGTCCCCGGATAGTCAAGGCCGGTGGGAGCACAAGGCCTTGTTATCAATACACCAGAATGACCAACGGCCGCTCTGGGCATGTGCCTAAATGGAATGTTCAAGGATTCTGAGCCTGTGAATCCTAATCAGGCCAAGATACCATGAGCGGGTGCAAGGACACATGGTACACTGTGCCCTTCAGTAGCCAATATGATTGATGTAACTATTGGCACGAAGCCTTCTTTGTCTAAATGGTATAAAAGTAGGTTACTGACCAGCTAGTTGGCTGGAGCTAGGTGGAGTAGGTGGGAGTGTGAAGAAGTCTGCTAGAGAGAGCAGGTGGGCAGGAGAAGCTGCTGAGCCAGAGAGTTCAGGTACCGCTATGATGTGAGATGGTGAGTCTAAGAGGCCGCATGCGGCTTCTCAGATAATAGCTGTGGGTATAGAGACTGATGCTGCTTTATGGGACAGATATATGGTCACCAGCCGGTGTCCGGCCGCCTGCCTGTATGGACTTTGCTGCAAGGACTGTCTTGTCTGATGGCTATATGGCCACTGGCTTCAGCAATAAACTCACTCGTATATACCCACAACCTCTCATGGCTTCTCCGTCTAAGACCCGGTGTCCTAGGAGGTCCAGCCCCAGACAGAGGGGCTCGGACCCAACACCTGTTACAAGTGAGCAGAGGATAAAGGAGGAACTTGGACTAAGTTCCCAATAGTTAGTACAGAAGGCAGGTTCAAGCAGGAACCATCCCTGGCGTAGTCAGACAGGAGAATTTAGAAGAATAGATGGACTCACAGTCACTCAGAACAACTCAGAGCACCGAGCGCGTGCAGGGCTCCTGCTGCGTGCCCTGGCAGTGCTTTATCCAGTTATCGCACTTAAATTCCCACCTTCAAAATAGCACATCATATCTCAAATATTTGAAGTAATAAAGTAAAATCAATTTTTAAAGTTTAATATAGATAAAAATACAGACTGAGAGGTGATTAATAACAAATAGACACTCAAATAAATAGATTGAATGACTGAATGGAAAAAAAATTGAGTAGAATGCAAATAGGTTCAACATATCCCTTCCCTACATATCCCTCTCCTATCACTTTGTATTTACAGGTCTTGTTTTTAATCTGAAAATACATTTCAAAGAAGTAATTCCTTAGTGCTAGATTTTGCTAACTGATAATGTGATATGTAGATATATATTTATTTTAATGTTTCCCAAAAGTTCATATTATGCAATTAACTTGAGTTTGCCTTAAAGAGATTCAACCTGGTATGCTTTTCTTTCTTTTTTAAAAAAACATTTTTAATTGATTTTTTTTTTAGAAAGAGAGGTAGGGGGAAAAGAGAGAGAGAAATATTTATGTGAGAGAGAAACATCAATTGGTTGCCTCCTGTAGGTGT
Source organism: Myotis davidii (assembly GCF_000327345.1). Lineage (NCBI taxonomy): Eukaryota > Metazoa > Chordata > Mammalia > Chiroptera > Vespertilionidae > Myotis > Myotis davidii. Next base: position 5,699,924 of record NW_006298312.1, read on the forward strand.
TGTTATCAGGGATCAAACCCTCAACCTGGGTATGTGCCTGCCTTGACACCTTTTTGGTGTATGGGACAATGTTCCAACCAACGGAGACATAAGGGCTGGGCCATTATGCTTTTCTCAAATGTGTCTTCACTAGTCAACTAATTTAAGAAAGAAATCCATTTCTATTACTGAGCTGTGAAGTGACTGGATAATATCACAATTCTTCTTTCATCCCTTGATTTTCTTTTACTTGATTATAAGACTCATAATTACTCTTAATCCACACTCATACTTATTTTCTTTCCAACCTATTTTCATTTACCTTTTTATATCTTCATATTATTTTATTTTTGCTTTCTTTTTCTCTTTTTACAGTACTCTAAAATTTATAGTTTAAAGTTTTAAACTATATTAATATAGCATTAGGTTTATAATTTTAAAATGCTGGAGATGAGCAGAAACAAAAGGTTTCTTCGAACAATACCATGTAGAATTTTTAAAAATTAGAAGAAAACTATATATAGCATACTTTCTTACATACAAGTCAAAGAGAAGGAAAAGTGGATTACATACCTTTATTTGTCCCTAAAAAGAAACCTTTAAAAAAGCTCTATAAACTTGTTTTCTAGAATTCAGAACCATGAAAACAGTATTCTTAAACTCTTAAATGCAATATATTTGTTCTTCTTTCATAGACACTTTATCTAAATAATCAATCCAAATATCCAAATTTAATCCAACTAAACATATAATAGATTTTACTCTATTAAAATCTTAAATGACTAATACTATTAGATTCACAAGGAAGCATGAAAAAAATATGCATCTATCATTTAAGTCTTAATTGGCCAGGCTTACCATCATGGCAGGTATGATAATTGGATAATAGGAAACCTTCCAAGAAGATAACATTGGGTAACTCTGCCACCTGTATCTTCACAGTTTGAAGGAGACTGTGGTTTAGTTTTAAAAACAACATTCATTAGAGACAATCAGGAACTATCAGTGTTCCAGAACTTGAGAATCTAGATCAGCTTGATGCTATTTGGCAATATGTTGAGTGGTCTAGTTGGAGGAAGGCAAAATTTATGCAGAAAAGCTGCTGAATTTGCTAATAATTTTTTCAAATAATATGATGGAAGTTTTTATAACTAGAAAAAAATAGCATATGCATGCTACTTACAGAAAGTATATAAAAAAGAAAAATTAAAATCACCCATAATCCACCACCAGAGATAATTGCTGTTAATAGTATATTTCATGTCATTCTCTTTACCATGTATCAATATATAGATAAATGGTACATGCATATACACATATGATTAGTATATGCATATTGTTTAACACATGTAGATACATATACCTATGTATATGTATATAGATGGCTAATTAAACAAAATTGAGGAGAACCAAGATGGTGGTATAGGTAAATGCCAGTACTCGCTGCTTCCTTTAACCACATCAAAATTATAAACAAATTACAGAACAAAAATCATTTAGAACCACCTAAAATCTGGCTGAATGGAAGTCCTACAACTAGAGAAATAAAGAAGAAAGCACATGAAGACTCTAGTAGAAGGGATGAAGGTGTGAAACAGGCATGTCCAACACCCACTTGTGGCATTTTTTTCAATACAAAATTATACGTATCTCTCACCATAAAATAGTCTCCGAAACAGTTTTTAATAGTTATAGTATATTCATTGAGTATCAATTTATTTAACTACTAGAGGCCTGGTGTACAAATTTGTGCACAGGGGGAGAGGGGTTCCCCCTCAGCCTGGCTGT
>NW_006298312.1:5701803-5705350 GCF_000327345.1 Myotis davidii
TTTTTTTAATCTCACCCAAGGATATGTTTTTCTTAATTTTTAGAGAGAGGAAAGGATAGGGAGAGAGTAAGAGTGAGAAACATAGATGTGAGAGAGAAACATTGATCAATTGCCTTATATGCATACCCTAACCAGGGATCAATTCTTCAACCTGTGTATATGCCCTGATCAGGAATCAAACCCTTGACCTTTTGGTGCACTGGATGACACTCCAACCAACTGAGCTGTACTGGCCAGGGCAGAGGGTATGAATTTTTTAAAGAATTTAATAAATAGTTCAAAATTGCTTTCCAGAAAATGTTAAATAATTATTGTAAATAAAATATGCATGTGAATTTAAGTAACTAAATTTATTAACATACTAGATGCCCGGTGCACGAAATTCATGCATGGGTAGGGTCCCTAGGCCTGGCCGGTCGATCTGTGGGGTGACCAGCAGGTCAACTGGGGGGCCCCCTGCTGGCACCTGCCTTGGCTGGCTCAGTGTTGCCCATTCACCAGCCCCGCCCACTGCCGCCACTGGCACCCACCTTGGCTGACCTGGGGCCTGCAGGCTGGAGGCAGCTCCTGCATTGAGCATCTGTCCCCTGGTGGTCAATGCACATCTTAGTGGTCATTCAGCCATTCAGTAGATTTGTATATTAGGCTTTTCTAATATAGGATAATTACTATAAACTTTCTTTAATTGAGTTTGAAGTGTCAAAACAAATTTTTTAAGTTGAGAATGAGTTTTGAAGGCATCCTCTATGGGTTTAATTCCACTCTGCTATTTTCTCCTTAAGAATTACATTTTTTGCTAGAGCCTCCATAACAGATTAGCACATGGTATTCTGGGGAGCTTAAACAACAGAAATTTATTTTCTCAGAATTCTAGAAACTGGAAGTCCAAGATTATGCTACTAGAAATATTGGTTTCTAATGAGATCTCTCTTTGGATTGTAGATAGCTGCTTTCTCACTGTGTCCTCACATGGCCTTTTATCTGTGTATACACATTCCCAGATGTCTCTTCCTTTTCTTATAAAAACACAATTTGTATTGGATGAGGACCCCCCCTTATGACCTAATTTAACCCCTTGTCCCCTTAAAGACCCTATCTCTATATAGGATCACATTGAAGTTAAACCATCAACATGTGAATTAGGGGGAGACACAATTCAGTTTATAAGATGTATGTTTGGCCAAGTTACCTGATGTTTGCATATCTGAGTTAGCTCATTAGTAAAATTAAGATGATAATACTTACTTAATTGGCTGTGATGAGAATAAATGTATTATTATACACAAATCATTCAAAAAAGTGCCCAGAAAATGTTAAGTATTTCATAAATAGTTTCATATTTAAAAAATGAAGGTTTACATGAACACTGTATACATTAATCATGATACAAAATTGAAATATAGTTTTTACCCAGCCCACCTCCTCAGTAGCAGAGAGCTCAGCCTGCCCTGACCCTTCTACACCTGCCTCCCTGACCCAGCATGACTGACACATGCCCCAGGATGACTGGCCCCAACACCTTGATGAGACATGACCTGACACCCCCCCGGAGGCATGGACCTGTCATAGCGACACAGTTTGCCTAACCCAGTGCCACCAGAAGATAGGCCAATTGCTGCAATTCTGTGCAACAGGTCACCTCTGGGTGCACGGACCCACCCCCATGGACCCACCTGCCTCATCGAGCACCTCGGACTACCGGACTGCTAAAATGGGAAGATCATGAAATAGCCTGCAAATTGAAGGAAAGAAAGAATTGCTAGAAAAGGAACTAAAATAATGGAGGAAAGCAATTTGTCAGATAAGAATTCAAAGTAATGGTTATAAGGATACTCAAACAGCTTAGTGAAAACTACAAACAACTTAATGAGAATTTTAAGGAGCTGAATGAGAACTATACTAATATGAAAAAAACTGGTTCAAACAATGAATAAGCATTAAGCCCTGCCCAGTGTGGTAAGGTGGTTAGAGCATCAGACTGCACACCAAAGGGTCTTGGGTTCAATTTCCGGGCAAGGGCATATACTTTGGTTGTAGGTTTGCTTCCCACCCACAGTTGGGGTGTGTGCAGGAGGCAACCAATCAATGTGTCTCTCTCACATTGATGTTTTTCTCTTTTCTCCTCCTTTCTGCTCTCTCTGAAAAGCAATAGAAAAAAACAATCCTTGGGTGAGGATTAACAATAACAACAAAAAGAATCAAGTGGAAATGAAGAATGACAAGCTGAAATAAAAAAACACCCTGGAAGGATTCAACAGTAGACTAGAAGAAGCGGAGGACTGAGTCAATGAATTAGAAGACAAAATAGAAAAAAAAATCCAATTCTGAGCTGCAAATGGATAAAACTTTAAAAAACAGGAGGAGAGTTTAAGGGAACTTTGTTACAACATGAAACATAACAATATCCGTTCCATAGGCATACCAGAAGAGAAGAATCTAAGGATGAAATAGAGAACCAGTTTGAAGAAATAACGGCAGAAAACTTCCCTGACCTGGTAAAGAAAAAAGTCTAGGAAACACAGAGAGTCCCGATCAAGGTGAACCCAAAAAGACCACACCAAGACACATCACAATTAAAATGGCAAACATTAAAGACAAATAAAGAATCTTAAAGGCTGCAAGGGAGAGACAGAAAGTTACCTACAAGGGAGCACCGTTAGACCAGTGGTTCTCAACCTTCTGGCCCTTTAAATAAATATCCTCATGTTGTGACCCAACCATAAAATTATTTTCGTTGCTACTTCATAACTGTAATGTTGCTACTGTTATGAATCGTAATGTAAATATCTGATATGCAGGATGGTCTTAGGGGACCCCTGTGAAAGGGTCATTTGATCGCCAAAGGGGTCGCAACCCACAGGTTGAGAACCACTGCTTTAGACTGTCAGGTGATTTCTCAATACAAACACTTATGGCCAGATGGGAGTGACATAAAATATACAAAGTACTAAAATTCAAGGGACTGAATCCAAAACTACTCTACCCAGCAAGGCAATCATTCAAAATTGAAGGTATACCCCTGTGAAATTAGGATTCATAGACCAAAAAAAAGGGCGGGGGGGAGACTTTATTACTACCAAACCAGCAATATAAGAAATGCTACAGAGACAGATGTCAAAAGAAGAAATAGAGAGAGGAGGAGAAACACATGCATAAAGGATAAAAATAGTAACAAATAAGTACTTATCGATAATAACTTTAAATGCTAATGGCTTAAATGCTCCAATCAAAAGACATAGGGTAGCTGAGTGGATAAGAAAACATGACCCATATATATGCTATCTACCAGAGACCCACCTCAGAACAAAAGACTCACACAGGATGAAAGTGAAGGGATCGGAAAAAAATTTTTTATGCAAATTGAAATGGAAAAAAAAAATCCTAGGGTAGCAACACTCCTGCCTGACAAAATTGACTTCAAAATGAAGTCCATAACAAGAAACAATGAAGGCCATTTCATAATACTAGATGGATTGATACAAGAGGATATAACTCTGGTAAACATATATACACCCAATGCAGGAACACCCAAATACATTTAAAAAGT
>NW_006298312.1:5705442-5723509 GCF_000327345.1 Myotis davidii
TACTGATGTCACTGGGTAGATCTTTTAGACAAAAAACAAAACAAAACAAAAAAAAACATCAAAAAGGAAACTGCAACCCTAAATGACACATTAGAGCAAATCAATTTAAGGCATTTATAGAACAGTTCGCCCCAAAGCTGCAGAATATACATTTTTCTCAAGTGCACATGAAAAATTCTCAGAGAGAGACATGTTAGGACACACACACAAAAAAACGACAAGTTCAAAAGGACTGAAATCAAGTCAAGCATCTTCTCAGATCACAATGGAAGGAAACTAGAGATCAACTACAGTAAAAACATCCCCAAACATTCAAACACATGGAGGCTAAATAGTATGTTATTAAACAATGAATGGGTTACCAATGAAATGAAGAAAGAAATCTAAAATGTCCTGGAAACATAAAAATGAACACACAACTCCCCAAAATCTATGGGACATAGTGAAACCAATTCTGAGAGGGAAGTTCATAGCACTATAGTCCTACCTCAAAAAATAAGAAAAAAATGGCATTAAATATCTAACCCTACAACCTAAAGAACTAGAAATAGAACAACAAGAAAAACCCAGAGTAAGTATAAAGAAGGAAATAATAAAGTTCAGAACAGAATTAAATGAAATAGAGACTAGAAAAATAATACAAACGATCAATGAAACCAAGAGCTGGTTCTTTGAAAAGATAAACAAGATTGATGAACTTTTGTCTCTGGATCTGTTTTTGTTCATCAGTTTATATTGTTCATTATATTCCATAAATGAATGAGATCATGTGATATTTATCTTTCTCTGACTGGTTTATTTCACTTAGCATAATGCTCTCCAGTTCCATCCATGTCCATCTTGCCAAATTACCAGAAGGGGAATATTTCCATTGGAATGACTCGAGCTACTCCCCAAATATTTACACTTCCTTTCACGCCCTTAACTCAGCAATGAAAAATTTGTGAATTTGGAGATATTCCAGAATCATGTAAATCCCCCTATTTTTAATTCAAAACCAAACCTCATGAAAACATCAGGAACACCATTCATAAATGTCAGAAAATAAAGATTTTAAATAATAATTTAAAAAACCACAAGATTGATAAACTTTTACCCAGACTCATCCAGAAACAGAGGACGCAAATAAATAAAATAAGAAACAAAATAGGCCCAATAGCAATGATACCACAGAAATACAAAGGATTGTAAGAAAGTACTATGAACAACTATATGCCAATAAGCTGGATAAGATTAATGAAATGGGCAAATTCCTAGAAAAATACAATCATCCAAAACTAAATCAGAAGAATCAGAAAACCTGAATAGGCCAAAAACAACTAATGAACTTTCCCAGCAAACAAAAGCCTTGGCCTGGATGGCTTCACAGGGAAGTTTTACCAAATATTCAAAAAGGAAAGTAGATCACCAACGTACACCATACTTAAAAATAAACTCAAAATAGATAAAATATTTAAATGTTAAGTCTTGAAACCATAAAAACCCTTGGAGAAAACATAGTCAGCAAAATATCGGACATCTCACATAGCAAAATTTTCACTGATACAATATCTAGGGAAAAATAAATTAAAAAAATAAACAAATGGGACTACATCAAAATGAAAATCTTCTGCACAGCTAAAGAAAACAGCATTAAAAAAAATGAAACTAGACCACCAACTTACACTATACACAAAAATAAACTCAAAATGAATAAAGGTCTTGCCCTAACCGGTTTGGCTCAGTGGATAGAATGTCGGCCTGCAGACTCAAGGATCCCAGGTTCGATTCTGGTCAAGGGCATGTACCTTGGTTGCAGGCACTTCCCCGGTGGGGAGTGTGCAGTAGGCAGCTGATCAATGTTTCTCTCTCAATGATGTTTCTGGCTCTCTACCCCTCTCCCTTCCTCTCTGTAAAAAAAAAAACAATAAAATATATTTTTTTAAAAAATGAATAAAGGTCTTAAATGTAAGATGGGAAACCATCAAAATCCTAGAAGAAGCCATAGGCAGCAAAATAGCAGGCATTTGTCCAAACAATATCTTTACCGATACAGCTCCTAGGACAAATGAGATACTATCTCACACCTGGCAGAATGGCTATCATTAACAAATTAACAAACAACAAGTGCTGGTGAGGATACAGAGAAAAAGGAATCCTCCTTCGCTGCTGGTGGGAATGCAGACTGGTGCAGCCACTGTGGAAAACAGTATGGAGATTCCTCAAGAAACTAAAAATGGAACGCCCATTCGACCCAGTAATCCTACTTCTAACTATATCCCAAGAAAATAGAAACACCAATTAGGAAGGATATATGCACCCTGATGTTCATAGTAGCACAATTTACAGTAGCTCAGATTTGGAAACAGCCTAAGTGCCTATTAGCAGATGAGTGTATTAAGAAACTTTGTTTGCATGCATATGAGCATAACCAATGGACACAGATAGTCGGGGGTGTGAGGGCATGTGCTGAGGGGTTGGGGCAGGCAGGGAAAGGTCAATGTGGGGGAAAAAGAGACTTATGTAATACTTTACTAGTAAACAGTAATGAGTTAAAAAAATGAAAAGGGAACCCACTGTATGGGAGAACATGTTTACCAATGATACATCTAATAAGAGGTTAATATCAAAAATATATAAAGTACTCAGACAACTCAACAACCCAATCAAAAGCAAGATAAACAACCCAATCAAAAATAGGCAGAAGACCTAAATAGACACTTCTCCAAAGAGGACAAATGGCCAAGAGACATATGAAAAGATGCTCAGAGTCACTAATCATCATTAAAACAACAATGAGGTACCACCTCATACATGCCAGAATGGCTACTATCAACAAACAACAAGTGCTAGTGAAGATATGGAGAAAAAGGAATCCTAGTACTCTGCTGGTGGGAATGCAGACTGGTACAGCCACTGTGGAAAACAATGTAGAGTTCCCTTAAGATATTAAATATGGAACTGCCATTTGACTCAGTGGCCCCACTTCTAGGAATATATCCTAAGAGTCCTGAAAACCAATCAGAAACAATATATGCACCTCTATGTTTGTAGCAGTGTTATTTACAATAGCTAAGATCTGAAAACACTCCAAGTGCCCATCAGTAGATGAGTGGGTAAAAAAACATGGTTTCACATTTACACAATTGCACAATGTGCAGCTGTACAAAAGAAGGATCTCTTATTCTTTGAGACAGCATGGTGGGACCTGGGCAGTATTTTGCTAAGTGAAAGAAGTCAGTCAGAGGAAGACAAGTATCACATGATCTCACTTACTAGTATATGTGGAATCTAATGAACAAAATAAACTGACAAGGTAGATCCAGAGTCATGGAAGCATGCAACAGACTGAGGATCCTCAGAGGGAATGGGTGGGGGAAGGGAAGAGATCCACCAAAGAACCTATATGCATCTATGAATAACCCATGGATACAGACAATAGTGGATGAGGCCTAGAGAAGGATAGGGTGTGGGGAGGAAGGGGTCGATGGGTCAAGTAAAGGGGGAGACATCTGTAATACTTTCAACAATTAAGATAATTTATTTTTAAAAAGTGATAATATTGTAGTAAAATAATAGTTTCTGTAGTTAGAATTTTTAAATTAGCTATAATCATATTAAGATAAATTAGTATTTAAACACACAAAGCAATATGCAGATGATGTACATTAGAATTGTACACTTGAAACCTATATAATTTTATTAACCAATGTTACTCCAAGAAATTTAGTACAAAAGTTGAACATAAAAAAGGAAAAATTAGTATTTAATAGAAACTAAATAAAAATATAAGCAAACCATCTAAGATCATACAATAAATTGACAACACAATGAAGAATAAAAACAATGTTTCAAGCAAGGTAGAACCTTTTAATTCCTTCAAAATTAAAATAATTTTCTGGAAGAAGTCAACATTTTTATGATGAATATTAATTTCAGCAAGTGAAAAAAAACAATATTTATATCATTTGAAAGATTTGTTTTATTTATTTAAAGTTTTTCAAAGTGCTTATTCCACATAGAAAATAAATCTTCCAGTACAACTCTTCCCAATATATTTTGTAAAATGCTAAAGAATGGGAAATACAAGTACCCAAGGCTTACTATCTCACTTCCTTACTGAAATAAACTTATTTGAAAAATCAAACAACCCACAAATATTACTGAGTTGCATTGTGTGATTAGTAATAGTCCAGGTATCATTGGAAATGCAAAAGAAGTTGTGACACATAAACAGATGATTAAGACAATACAGATATGCATAGTTTGGAGTATAGCTGAGGACATCTAAGCATGACACAGGGAGGTTGGACAGGCATATCAGTATCAGAATGGCCAGGCCAGAAGAAATGGCAAACATGACATTAAGCAGCAGAGGAATAGCAGGTGGCTGGCAATGGGGACAGATGAAAAGGAAGATCAGCCTGGCAGGGAAAAGAAAGCCTCCATGTAAATGGGACCAAAGGACCAAAGACATAAACATGAGGGAAAACTTGCAGAAAACTTCAAGTGGTCACTTTTGCTGAACCTGAGTTCTAGGCAGTGAACAGTAAGAAATGAAGCTGGATATGTAACATCATGGATGATTTATATACACTGTCAAAAGAGTTTGTAATTTAGTCTATATATAATGGGAAGCTGTAGAAAGGTATTGTAGCTGCTTGATTTAGTATTATTGACATCTTAAATAAAGCTCTTCAGCAATTTCAAAGAGTATCAGCTTGAAAGTGACAAAACTAGAGGCATATAGACTAGTAAGGAGGCTGTTGTGATGGTCTTGCAAGAATTGATATCCTATCAAATAAAAGAGAAACATGGTAATTAGCCATAACTCTGCTACCCTTCCCATTGGCTAATCAGGGCAATATGCAAATTAACTTCCAGCCAAGATGGCGGCCGGCAGCCAGGCAGCTTGAAGCGAACATGAGACGTGCTTGCTACAGTGACGGAGGACTCCAATGTTCCCTGCCTGCCGCTACCAGCCTCTGAGCTTGCAGTTTGAAACATTGTTACAAATATAGAAGCTAAACAAAATCCCAGAAACCTGCTTTCAGTCAGCCGGGATCTCAGAGCTGGAGTTGAAACAGTGTTTCGATTATAGAACCCAAACAAACCAGATACCTGCTTTCAGCAGCCAAGCCTCAGAGATAAAGCTGGCCCAGAATAAAAAAGAAAAAGAAAAAAGGACCGGTTGGGAGCTTCAGTCACCCACCAGCCTGAAAATGGCCCTCAGCCCCTCACCCAGACTGGCCAGGCACCCCAGTGGGGACCCCCACCCTAAAGGGTGTGTGACCAGCTGCAAACTGCCATCAGCCCCTCTCCCAGGCTGGCCAGGCACCCCAGCAGGGACCCCCACCCTGATCCAGGACACCCTTCAGGGCAAACCAGCCGGCCCCCTCCCATGCACCAGGCCTCTATCCTATATAGTAAAAGGGTAATATGCCTCCCAGCACCGGATCAGCGGAGCTGAGAGACCTCCCAGCACCCGGATCAGCGTGAAAGGGTGGCAACGCCCAAACCCCTGATCGCCCTGTGGCTCTATGTGTGACAGGGGGCGGGGCCAAAACCTCCCTATCCTCCCTGCTCTGTTTGTGACAGGGGAAGGCACCCCAACACCTTGATCAGCCCTGCTCTGTGCCTGATAGGGGGGAGCTCGCCAACCCCCTGATCGTCCTGTGGCTCTGTGTGTGACAGGGTATGGAGCCCCAACCCCCCTGATGGGCCCTGCTCTGTGAGTGACAGGGGGCAGTGCCCCAACCTCCTGATTGGCCCTGCTCTGTGCATGACAGGGGGTGGCGCCGCAACCTCCCCATCAACACTGCCTTAAGTGTGACAGGGGGTGCTGGGGTCCAACCCCAGCAGGTCCAGGGGTCCCCAAAGGTGTGGACGGAGTTTGCGAAGAAGAAATGACACAGAGACAGTGTTCAGTTGATCAGCAGCCTAGCCAGGATCTCTAGCCAAGTTCTGGTCAGGATCTCCAGCAAAGTTCTGGTTAGTATCTCCAGCCAGGTTCTGTGTCCATGTTCTCTTGCTAGGTTCTCCAGGTTCTCCAGCCAGGTTCTGTCACCAGGTTCTAGTCAGGTTCTCTTGCCATGTTCTATCCAGGTTCTGTCTCTAGGTTTTTCGGCCAGGTTCTCTCGTTAGGTTCTGTCTCTAGGTTCTATTGCCAGTTTCTGTCCAGGATCTTTTACCATGTTCTGTCTCTAGGTTCTGTCTCTAGGTTCTGTGTTTTGTTGTCTTGTTACATCTGTATTTATACCAGTTGATTACAATCCTATCAATCTCTATTCCAAAGGTTAGGATGTTTCTTATCTCCATTCCAGGTAGTAAAGATTATGTAGCTGAAGCATGATTGTTCGTAGTTAAAGTGATTAACTACCCACCTGGCACTTAGTTGAGGGGTTTTATTCCCTCGCTAACTTCAGGGGAAAATCCCCACTTGGAGAAACAACCTTTCTCAGAGAGGTGACCTTGGTTAAAACACATAGCGCTAAGGGGAGCAAACATATTAAGAACAGTATGCCATATACGCCAGGTCCCTTGAAACATATGCTGTGCAGATGTTCCTTCCCTGCAGCAACTGTGTCAAGCAGCAAGGATGGACCAGCTCCCAGCAAGGGGGCGGTGCCCCAACCCCCCAATTGGCCCTACCCTGAGAGTGACTGAGGGTGGCATCGCAACCTCCCAATCCGCCCTGCTCTGTGCATGACAGGGGGCGGCACCCCAACTCCCCAATCGGCCCTGCTCTGAGCCTGACCAGGGGCTTCACCTAGGGATTGGGCCTGCCCTCTGCCACCCGGGGGCAGGCCTAAGCCAGCAGGTCGTTATCTCCTGAGGGGTCCCAGACTGCGAGAGGGCACAGGCCAGACTGAGGGACCCCCCCTCCCCCAAGTGCACAAACTTTTGTGCACAGGGCCTCGAGTACTATATAATAAAGAGGTGATATGCAAATTAACCCTCACACCCTCACAAGATGGCTGCTTGTGACCAGGCCTGCAGGGGGGTTAGTGAGAGATGACCAAACGACTGAACAAGCAGGCTGCGTGGGGTGACCAGGCTGGCAGGGGGGCAGTAAGGGGTGATCATGCTGGCGGCAGGAGGGGGCAGTTAGGGGCGACCAGGCAGGCAGGTAGGTGAGCAATTAGGAGCCAGTGGTCCAGGATTGTGAGAGGGATGTTTGATTGCCAGTTTAGGATTGATCCCTGGGATCAGGCCTAAACTAGCAGTTGGACATCTCCTGAGGGGTCCCGGATTGGAGAGTGTGCAGGCTGGGCTGAGGGGAAAACCCCTTCTGTGCACAAATTTCATGCACTGGGCCTCTAGCAGTGGAGATAAAAGAGAAAGGAAAGTCAAGAGGCACTTAAGCATTAAAATGGTCAGAAACTGTGGCTGAGTAGATATAAAACTATGGGAAAGAAAGATGACTAAACAAAATGTTTAGGTAGAGGAGCAATTTTGAGAGATAACACATTCAGTTTTCAAAATATTAGGATCATGGTGATGATGAGTGGTTGACAGATAGCTGGAAATATGAATCCAGAGCACAAGGATGTAACAGTTGAAACAAAATAGTAGACAAATAGTGAATATTTAAAAGGATAAATGACTTTCTCTGGCTGGTGTTTCTCATTGGTTAGAGCATCGGCCCATGCACCAAAGAGTCATGGGTTTGATTCACAGTAAAGAGCACATACCTGGTTGCAGGTTCAATCCCCGGTCCCTTGCCAGGTGGGTGTGGGAGGCAAACAATCGATAAGTCTCTCTCACATTAATGTTTCTCTCTCTCTCTCTCTCTCTCTCTCTCTCTCTCTCTCTCTCTCTCTCTCTCTCTCTCTCTCTCCCCCTTCCCTTTCTTTTCCCTGCCCCCATGTCTTTCTCCCACACCCTCCCTTCCTTCCACTCTCTCTAAAAAAAAAAAAAAAATCAATGGAGCCCTGCCAGCATGGCTCAGTGGTTGAGCTTCAACTTGTGAACCAGGAGGTCACAGTTCAATTCCAAGTCAGGGCACATGCCCAGGCCGTGGGCTCGATCCAGGAGGGGGCATGCAGGAAGAAGTCAATGATTCTCTTGCATCATTGATGTCTCTATTTCTGTCTCCCTCTCTCTTCCTCTCTGAAATTAATAAAAAAATCAATGGAAAAAATATATCCTCAGGTGAGGTAAAAAAAATCAATAAAATATATTTTTTTAAAAAAAGGATAAATGATTCAAGAATAGAAACCTGTTAAACAACAGCATTTAAAGGATGAGCCATGAAAAATAAATAAGCCCATGAAGGAAGCAGAGAGCAGATGTGAGAACCAGCATGCAACTGGGTTAGAGAAGACAAGTGCACCAAGTTTTGACAGATGGCACCTTCTGATAAAGACCCATTGTATATACCAAACAGAAAGTTATTTGTGATCTTAGAGTTGTCAGTGTATGTATTGTGGGGAACTGGAAAAATGAAAACATTACAGTGAGTTTCTTTTAGTATGAGATGGATATCTGAAAAGACCTTAGTATCTCCCTTGGCTTATACAGGGAGGAGGTAATGTCCTATCACCTGAGATAATATCCTATGAGGTGAAGCAAACAGAGAAACAGAAGTGTCTAAAATAAGCACCGTGCAGGGGCTAGACAGAGAAGTCTGGCCCAGATATAGGATTACATGGGCTTTAAGACTAAGACCTTAGCCCAGTCTAATGAAATGTCTTTACTTGGGAGGAAAGCAGAATTTCAAATGAAGAACTGGTCACTGGAAAAAGAAAAAGCATTATTATTAGAAATTGGAAGCAAAGGAACCACAAACAGGACTAGCAGTAGGGTTGACTTTTGTTGTCATGTCCTGTTAGTTACTCAAGAAAGATTTCTTAGATACTACAGACTAAGGCCAGATCAATTCCCAGAGAATGTTCTGGGCTAGATTGTGCAAACAAGCTCAGGTGACTCCAAAAAATGCAGTAGAGTTTGGGGATGAGGAGCCAGGGAAGCATAGGGAGGGATTAACAGGGAGAAACATGATTAAAGTGTTCAACCTGGCAGAAATATACAAGGACACTGTAACCAAATGCTAAAACACACAAAGAAGTGAAAGAAGTAAGTTATCCCAAGAAATAAAAAAATAGACAAACCAAGAAAGATTCATGCTCAGCAGAAGAAAAAAAAAGTGAGAACATCCATCCCTGGCACAAACAAAATACTCCAAAAAGATTTGTTGAGCCCTGACTGGTTTGGCTCAGTGGATAGAGCATCAGCCTGTAGACTGATGGGTCCCAGGTTCGATTCCAGTGAAGGGAATGTACCTTGGTTGTGGGCACATCCCCAGTAGGGGGTGTTCAGGAGGCAGCTGATCGATGTTTCTCTCTCATCAATGTTTCTGACTCTCTATCCCTCTCCCTTCCTCTCTGTAAAAAAAAAAAAAAAAAAAAAAAAAAATCAATACATTTTTTAAAAGATTTGTGGAATGTAGAAATAAAAGAACAAATTAGTGGAAAAATAATAACTGAGTAGATTGGTAACAGTTATATTCTGTTGCACTTCAAATTAACATGGCTAAATAGTATCCATTCTTTTTGGGGGGAATGGGGAGGAGAGGGAGGAGTTGGGGAGTATGAAATGGATAGGCCAGAAGGAAGGCTGGACACAAACCTAGTATTTACCAGCAGTTAGTAGAAAATAAAAACCATTTCAAATTTTTTAAAAAAAAATTAAAAATTAAAGAAATGGGCTTAGGAAACAAGTTAATAGAGATAAAGGAAGGGCCCTTGGAGCTTGAGAGTGAGGCAGCTAATGGTAACATGCCTGGGGCAGGGAGTGGAGTGGGGGAAGGGAAAAGGGAAAGGCATGGGTATGCTCCTGGGAGGGAGAGCACCAATAGTATCCATTCTTCATCTAAAATCTCCACTCTTTAAACTGTGCATGAATTATCCCACACATACACCCAAATTTCTCGACAAGAAGTATTTTATAAAAGTAATAATTTTTCTCCTGGAAAATTAAATAAAATGAAAGCCATTGATGAAAAGCACTTGTAAACATTAAGAATTTGTTTTCCTCCACTCTTGCCTATTTCTCAATGTCCTCTCTCAGTAGGAAAGGCATTAATCTGTTCAGTTTTATCCAAAAGCTATATTTTTACATTTAATTAAATGCACTAAGCATACCTTCAAAAAAGGGCATACCTTAATAAAGACAATGCAAAATGCTTTTATAACTTAGCAAGGTCAACCTATAAAAATAATAAATTAAAAGATAATTGAGTAACTGTTACAATAATCTAAGAAGATGGGAAGAAAAATCATGTCTGGAGTAAAAAATGATAGAAAAATAAATATAAGATGATGAGGTCATAAGGTATATCTTCAATTTAATAAAATGGTAAAAGAACTGGACTTTGGGTCAGAAGACAAGGGTTCTTATTCTGTGACTCACTTTGTAGCCTAGGAGAAAACATTTAATATTTTTGTGCTTGAGTTTCCCAGTTCTTGCTTCCATTATTTGCCTTCTTCATTTGCTATGCAGCAGCCATGAGATCTTTTAAAAACATAAATCAAACTTTATTACCTCCCGGCTTAAAACTCTCCAATCATATCTTGTTAAAATCTAACCCATTCCCCATGACCTTCATTGCTATACATGAACGGAACCCTGCCCACCTATCTACATTCATTCTTTCACTTCTCCCCTCATTCACTTTTCTTAGCTTGCTCTATGTTCCTCATACCTGCATAGCTCATATTTGATATTTGTCTCTGAGCCCTAGGTCCTCCTGTGGTTGGTTATGTCTTGTCATATACTTGTCAGCTCAAATGACACCTCTTCAGAGATATCTTATTTGACTTTCCATAGAACAATAGCCACTGATCTCTGTCATACAACTATGGCGTTTCTTTGTAAAACTTACCACTACTAAAAAGTATGTCTTTTTACTCTTTTTTTAAAATATATTTTTATTGATTTTAGAAAGGAAGGGAGACAGAAACATCATCAATGATGAGAGAGAATCACTGATCGACTGCCCCCTGCAGGACCCTGCTAAGGATCCAACCGTGACCTCCTGGTTCATAGGTCAATGCTCAACCACTGAGCCACACCAGCCGGGCATCTTTTTACTCTTTATGTGTTCATATATCATGTGAGTCCCCTATAAAACATCTCCTTGCCACTAAAATCTCTGACTCTACAAGTTTTTGTAGGGGGAAGGGAAGAAGGAGGAAGGAAAAAACTGAATAAAGTATTTGGGGGGAAAAGTGAGAAAAATGGGAAAATATAGGAAAATAATTTCACAAGACATTATTTAGACATGACACTATACTTTTATTTAAAAACCACATATTTGCAATGATGTACAGGCAATGCATATACAATTGTCTACAATTTCTTGATATTTCAGTGAGCCCTGACAGTGCAAATATTTTTGTGCATATGTGGGGGAGTGCATGTGGATATGTGTCTTAATTTTCATGCCTTATTTGGGTGAAACTAGGATGTAAGAAAACATAAGAGAGCACACTCAAGATGTCAGCATTTGCAAACCCATGTGCAACTCTCTAAATTACACTCCTCCAGCTGGCTTGGTTAATTTTGAAGTGGATGAGCTAACAGTGCCAGATCACACCCAAGCAGTATAAAACTATATAAGAACACAATAAAACAGTGATAAACAATGGATTATTTCTGTGGCATATGGCAGATACAGTCAAGTCAGCCTCAAATAAAGCCTTTGGATTCTGTTTAAAAATCAGTGCCTAAATTATAATTTAACATTCAAGGCACTCCTTGTAAGTGGTAAGTAATTATTCCAAAGAGGAGGAAGGGGGGGGGGGGGCAGATAAAAGAGAAAAAGAAAACCCAGTTGTCAGTGGGAAAGGAAGATAAACTACAATATGTGGGTGGGCAGTATATGTATAGCAATCTACAAAGGATAATATAAAATACATAAAAGCATTCAACAGAAAGAGATGGCAATAAGTAGACTGATAGACATGAAAGAAAATAAATATGGAGAATACTTGGGGGAAGAAGAGTAAAAAAGAAAGAAGAAAATACAAACACAATAAAAAGTCCTGCCCCATACTGACTGGGTATAAAAGCGCATTCTTTTTTTCACCTGAAATGATGACCAAATCACATGTTGCTAATTAAAGGGTTAAAAATATGTCCCCGAAATCCTGTTTACACCATTCCTAAGTAAAAAAATTCCCTCTCTAGACCATATTTTCCCCATTACTTCAATGCCCAACCATCTTCTGGGGAAGGGATGCTTCAGGACAAATTACTAGAGAGGAAAAGGGGAATGGGGGAATAGGTAAAAGATGTAAAGGGAGGGGGGAGGTTAATGATGATGAAAAGAGACTTGAGTTGGGGTAGTAAATACAGAATACAATACACAGATGATATATTGTAGAACTGTATGCCTGAAACCTGTATAATTTTATTAACCAGTGTTCACGTGATGAATTTAATTAAAAAGAACAAACTGCTTGTCATTCCAAATTTATGGGATTAAAGCTTACAAATGAAGAAGCTAGAGTGCAGTTCACTTTTTACTTCACAATATTCTATTTATGAACTGCATTTCAATGAAAACAAAACATAAAATAAAATATCCAGTATCAAAAAATAAAATAAAAATACATTCCCAGTATTAAAAACAGCTAAACACTAGTAATCAAAGATATTTTTTTTTTTTCAAGGAGAGCAGGATCTCTATTATTGATGGCAATGTCTACCCACATGTTTTCAAGTCAGGGTCTTACTGATGAATAGTTTCTGAATGACACAGAAATCTGAATAAAGTTAATTATTATCATACGGAAACATTTTGAAACTAGAGGGATGGTGCACAAAAATTTGCGCACTCAGAGGTGGGGGGTCCCTCAGGCCGGACTGTGCCCTCTCACAGTCTAGGATCCCTCGGGGGATGACCACCTGCTGGCTTAGGCCGTTTCCCTGGGAATCGGGCCATGCTGGGAGTCAGACATCCCTCTGGCAGCCCAGGAGACCTTGGGGGATGTCCACTTGCCAGCGGGGACCAGGCCTAAGCTGCAGTCAGACATCCTTAGCGCTGCTAGGGAGGTGGGAGAGGCTCCTGCCATCACTGCTGTGCTCGCAGCTGGCAGCCTGGCTTGTGGCTGAGCAGAGCTCCCTCTGTGGGAGCGTACTGACCACCAGGGGGCAGCTCCTGCATTAAGCGTCTGCCCCCTGGTGGTCAGTGTGTGTCATAGTGACCAGTGATTAACAGTCGTTCTGTTGTTAGGGTTAAATTGCATATTACCCTTTTATTATATACCTGGTGCATGGGTGGGGCCTGGCTGGTTTGCCCTGAAAGTGTCCTGGATGAGGATGGGGGTCCCGCTGGGGTGCCTGGCCAGCCTGGGTGAGGGGCTGAGGGTCATTTTCAGACTGGCCACATGCCCTTCAGGGTGGGGGTTCCTGCTGCGGTGCCTGGCCAGGCTGGGTGAGGGGCTGATGGCTGTTTGCAGGCTGGCCAAGCCCCCCAGCAGGGACCCTCACCCCATGAGGGTGTGGCCATCCTGCGTGAGGGTCTGATGGCTGTTTGCAGGCTGGCCACAGCCCCCAGCCACCCAAGCTCCCAATGGAGGCTGGCTGGAAGCAGGTATCTGGGATTTATTTATCTTCTATAATTGAAACTTTGTGGCTGGTCACAGTCAGCCAGGGCAGGCCAGAAGGTCACAGCCAGCCAGGGCAGGCCTTCAGCTAGGCCTGCTCTCCGCTGGCAAGTGGACAGCCCCCCGAGGGCTCCTGGGCTGCCAGAGGGTTGTCTGACTGCCAGTTTAGGCCCGATCCCCCGGGAAGCGGGCTTAAGCCAACAGGTGGTCATTCCCCAAGGGGTTCTAGACTGTGAGAAGGCACAGGCTGGGCTAGGGGACCCTCCCGAGTGCACAATTTTTTTTTTACCGGCCTCTAGTTTAATCTAATAAAAGAGATACATGCAAATTGACCATACCTTCGCTACCCCTTAAGCCATGCCCACCAGCCAATCAGAGTGACTGTATGCAAATTAACCCAACCAAGATGGCAGCTGGCAAAGATCCCACTGGGGTGCCTAGCCAGCCTGGGTGAGGGGCTGATGGCTGGCTGCAGGCTTGCCAAGTCCCCCAGCAGGGACCCTCACCCCATGAGTATGTGGCCATCCTGGGTGAGGGGCTGATGGCTGTTTGAAGGCTGGCCACAGCCCCCAATCACCCAAGCTCCCAGTAGAGGCTGGCTAGAAGGAGGTATCTGGGACTTATTTAGCTTCTATAATTGAAATTTTGTTACCTTAAGCGGAGGCCACAGCTGGCCAGAGCAGTCGGGAAGCTTGGCTGCCTCCATCACCAGGGCGACCAAGCCTCCTGCTTACTCCAGCTCCATGGCTGCCAGACACCATCTTGTTTGGGTTAATTTGCATAGAGTCGCTCTGATTGGCTGGTGGGTGTGGGTTGGGCGTAGTGAAGGTACGATCAATTAGCATCTTTGTCTTTTATTAGTGTAGATAATTTGTAATGGGAGTGATGTCACAAGATGACCAAACCCTTGTTTATCCACAGAAACACTGACTTAACAATGGTATATGGTAAAACAAAATAATTTTATGAGACTTTCTGAAGCCAGTGAAGAACCTGCAGTGCCATAGGTGAGAACAGCAGCACCAAAACAAGTAAGAACAGCAGCTTCACTTCACCTGCATCAACCTCTCTACCAAATCAGCACAACTCAGTGCCAGGAGAGAATGCCTCAATCTGTGACTATTCCCTCGGGGAGAAGCTAAGAGTGGAGCATTCCTCCAAAGTCCTGGCTTTTTTGGAGACCTGCCTGGAGAACTGGATTCTGTTTCACCTCACTTGGAGGACTGACAAATTTCAACTAGAATAAATCCAAAGATGTCCAATCAGAGATATATTTTAATTAAACTGTCGCAAGTTAAAGACTAACATAATTTTGCAAGCAACAAGAGAAAATGGACTCATGCACGAGAACCTACATAAAACTATAAGTAAATTTCTCAGCAGAAAATTTGCAAGGCCTGAAGGGCTTGCTAAGTTTAGTTATGGTTATAGTTAGTTGTAGTTGTAGTTGTAGTTAGTTGTAGTTTGTGACTTATAGTTATAGTTGTTATAGTTAGTTATACAATGCATATAAAGAGCTTTAAAAAACTGCCAATCAAGAATACTGGCAAAGCTCTTCTTCAGAAATGAAGAAGAGATAAAGACATTCTCAGACAAATGAAAGCTGAAGCAATTCAACACCACTAGATCTGCCTTACAAGAAATGGTAAAGAGAGTCTTTCAAATTGAAATAAAAGGCTGCTGAATAGCAATGCAAAAGAATGAAGATTGCTGGCAAGGGTAAATGTATCAACAAATAGAGAACACTATAATACTGCAGTGGTGGTGTGTAAATCAGTTTTAATTTTGGTGTATAGGTTAAAAGACAAACTATCAAATATAACTATACAAAACAAAATGAATATAGAAGGAGCATACCTCAACATAATAAAGGCCATATGTGACAAACCCACAGCAAAGATCATATACAATGGTAGAAGACTGAAAGCTTTTCCTCTAAGATCAGGAACAAAACAAGGGTGCCCAATCTCACTACTCTTATTCAACATAGTACTAGTAGTCCTAGCTAGAGCAACTAGGCAACATAAATAAAAGGCATGTATATTGGAAATGAGGAAGTAAAATTGTCATTGTTTATAGACAGCCTTAAGTATAGAAAATCCTAAAGACCCAACCAAAAAATATTGTTGAAACTAAACAAATTCAGTAAAGTTGTAGAATATAAAATCAAAATACATAAACCAGAGGCATTTCCATACACTAACAATAAAACATCTGAAGAAAAATAAAAAAATATCATCCCTGCCTGATTGGTGTGTTTCAGTGATTGAGCATTGACCTACGACCTAGGATGTCACAGATCCGTTCCTGGTTAGGGCACATGACAGGGTTGCAGGTTGAATCCCCAATAGGGTCATGGATGAGGCAGTTGATCAATGATTCTCATCATTGATGTTTCAATCTTTCTATCTCTCTCCCTTCTTCTCTGAAATCAATAAAAATATATTTTTAAAAATATCCCATTCATAATAGCATCAAAAACAATAAAATGCTTAGGAATAAATCTCACTGATGAAGTAAAAGATCTGTACAATGAAAACAACAAGATTTTAATGAAAGCAAGATTTTAATGAAAAAGACACAAAAACATGTCTCATGTTCATAAATCAAAAGATTAATATTGTTAAATCACCATATTATCCAAAACCATCTATAGATTAAATGCAATCTTTATCAAAATTCTAATGGCATTTTTCACGGAATAAAAATCTTAAAATTTGTATGAAACCACAAAAGACCTTGTATAACCAAAGGAATTTTTTTTAATTAATATATTTTATTGATTTTTTTACAGAGAGGAAGGGAGAGGAATAGAGAGTCAGAAACATTGATGAGAGAGAAACATCAATTAGCTGCCTCCTGCACACCCCGTACTGGGGATGTGCCCGCAACCAAGGTACATGCCCTTCACTGAAATAAAACCCGGGACCCTTCATTTTTCTCTCCCTTCTTTTCTTTCTTCTTGCTGTGTTCCTTCAATAAACGTTTTTCAAGTGCCTTCTAGTGTCAGGATACTCTAAACCTGGGGACACAGTGTTAAACAAGACAGATATGTTTCTCTCCGCATTGATTTTCCATTCTATCCTGTCTCCTTCAAGGCCTTTTTAATGTTCACCTCCTTTTTTATCTTCAATATATCTTCTCTCATTGGCTTGTTTCAGCTTACAGCTTACAAATATGTTTAACTCATCCTCCTACTTAAAATGCATCTGCATTTTGCTGACCTCGAAGGCATGTGTCTCCCCCACTTATTGTTCCAGTTCTAGAACCAGCTGCAGATTCTGTTTTTACTTTCACTATCATTTTTATGCCTCACTGCACAGCAAGTTTACTTGTGTTCTCCATATTCTAGTGAAACATTATTTAATCTCAACCTTTGACAAAGTATTCTTCCTCTGAATTCTCATGAATTCTAGGAGGGAATGCAGTTTATTCTCTTGACCACACTTTGTGCTGCTACTTCTTTCTCCACCTGCGCCCTTACCTTCCCCAAGATTCCTACTCATTCTACAACTGCTATCTTCCTTTCTCATTTTACCCATTTGCCCTTGAACATTCTTTTTACATCCGTACTTTCAACTCCTACCTATGTACTAATGACCTGAATATTCGGAATATGCAGATCCTTCTGAATTTTTTATCTACATTCTCAAGTACCTACAGATATTCTCACTTAAATGTCCACCAGCAGCATGTGCTAAGGAGATGATGGTACTTGTTGCTACAGAGTAGCATAGAGAAAAATATTATTAGCTGCAGTAATAGAAAAGCTCTATGGTTAAACGTTCTGTGGTTTCTATCTCACATAAGGTCCAGTTGGCGGTGGTGATGGTAGTGTGGTGTGAGAGTGGAGGTGGAAGTGTTTCTGGGACCAATCTTTGTAGAGACTCTAGTTTATTTTTTTTTTCATTATTGGCTTCTAAAGTCATCCAGGAGGGTTTCATCCAGCCAACAAATAGAAAAAGAATCCAGTGGATGGTGTGCACCAATTCTGAGGGTGGTATACTTCACTTTACCCATATTCCACAGAACAGAATGAAGTCATATGGTCCCATGTAGATGGAAAGGGGCTGGGAAGTTAGACCATGACTGAGCAGCCTCTTCACAGCAAGCCCTGCACCATCAAGGCCAGTGGAATCTCCAATAAACAGCTGGAATTCTCTGACACAGAAATCAGGACAAGTTTTGGCAGACGCAGACTTTTGCTTTTAATCTGTTGAGTAAGGGCTGAGAAGTGTGAAAGTGGAGACCATCAAGTTATTTCTCTTTCTGGAAACACAATCATAGGATACAGTTGTGAAATTAATGTTCATGGTGATATCATCATAACTATCTAGCTTATCTACACTAATAAAAGAGAAAAATGGTAATTGGCATAAGACGCTACCCTTTTCATTGGCTAATCAGGGCTATATGCAAATTAACTGCCAACTCAGATGGCAGTTAACTGACAACAAAGTTGGCGGTTAATTTGC
>NW_006298312.1:5724585-5725880 GCF_000327345.1 Myotis davidii
CAGAGGCGTTAGGCCTGGGCAGGGGTGGAGCCTGCAACCGCGGGGAGCTGGGGGTCCCCTGCCCAGGCCTGACACCTCTGCCGGAGGCCTCAGGCCTCGTCCCCGGCCCAGGCCTGCAATTGGAGGGTGATGGGGGTCAATGCCTGAGGGCTCCCAGTATGTGAGAGGGGGCAGCTGGGCTGAGGGACACCCCCCCCCACACACACCCAGTGCACGAATTTCATGCACCGGGCCTCTAGTATTAATAATGAAGACAGAGCAAAGGGGAGACCAGACATTATCAGCATGTTCATCTGGGCAGCTTCACCAGGAAGCTGCCACTTCATACTTCCCAGGGAAGCACCAGTCCATCCCTGTATGTCACTGGGGGAAGGGATTAAACAAAAGAGAAATGGATGCATGTACAGTGAAGTCGGGTTGATGAAGGGAAGGTACTTGCCTGTCAGTATAGCCTGGTGAACCATGAATTGGCTAGGGGTAGTGGAGCCACTACAAGCACACAAAATCTTGAAAGGTTAAAATTTGCAGTCACTGGCTCTTGCTTGTTCACTCTTAGAATAGTGTTTCTCACTTAATCCCTTGCTCTGTCTTTTCTCCATAGCTATGTGGACCCCACACTCAATGGACCACAACTGGGAACACAAGCTAAGCTAGCCAGATGCTAGTCTGGACTGGACTTTAATATGAACAGAACCTCTGGGCAGTGGCCATAATTCTGACTCTGCTGAAGACAAGGTTGGTTTTTTTCTCCATGGTGAAATGGAGGGAGATAGGACCTGGGAAGGTAACCCCCTTAATTTTACATCATCAATAAAGTTTCCCACAATATCTCATTCTCCATGGGGGCATCAGAATATTCTTTCCCCAATAACTTCACTTCCACCAGTAACAGGTGGGAACACAGAGGGCACCCCTCCAATAAAAATAGAACTACAACGTGGCTACTAAAGGAAAGAAAATGCTTGGAAAGCAATTAATTTCTCTGCCTTCTATCTTTATTTCTTTTTCTCTAAACTTCACATAATCACCAGAATGTCATATTTTTGTTGTTGTTTTGTTTTTCATTCCTATTTTTCTTCTTTAAATTAATGAAGTTAGTTTTCTGGTAATTTAAGATCAAACCCAGTTAATCATTTTATTCGCTGCATTAAAACATGCAACAATTTCTCCAATACTAAGATAAAGTACATATTATATTTATTATATTATATTATATTATAGGTCTGGTGGGGTCTGGCCAGCACGCCCCTCCTGGCTCTGGGCCGGACAGGGGGAGGGGTCACCAGAGGTTGGCT
>NW_006298312.1:5725935-5728736 GCF_000327345.1 Myotis davidii
CCCCTGCCACCCCGATTGCCCCTAACTGCCCTCCCCTGCCGGCCTGGTCACCACTAACTACCCTCCCCTGTTGGCCTGGTCGCCCCTAACTGTCCTCCCTTGCAGGCTTGGTTGCCACCAATTGCCCTCCCCTTTTGGCCTGGTCACCCCTAACTGCCCTCCCTTGCCAGCCTGGTTGTCCCTAACTGCCCTCCCCTGCGACCTGGGTCACCCCTAACTGCCCTCCTCTGCTGGCCCAGTCACCCCTAACTACCCTTCCCTGCAGGCCTGATCGCCCACAACTGCCCTCCCCTGCTGAGCATCTTGTGGCGACCATCTTAGACCACATGGGGGCAGTCATCTTGTGTGTTGGAGTGATGGTCAATTTGCATATTACCTCTTTATTATATAGGACTAGAGGCCCGGTGCACAAAATTCATGCATGGGGGGCCCCTCAGCCCGACCTGCACCCTCTCCAATCCGGGAGCCCTCAGGGGATGTCCTACTCCCTGTGGTTCTCTGCTCTCTGCCGGGCCTGCCTGCTCTACACTGCAGCCACGAACAAGCAGGCCCTGCTGGGTGCTGCCTGCAGGCCATGCTTGCTTGCTTGCAGGTTGCCGGGGCAATGCCTGCTGGGCTCACATTGCCAGGGTGATGCCGCCAGTGTCCTGCCCCAGCCACTATGGGCACTGCTATCTTTGTCATGGAGTGATGGTTGGTTTGCATATTACTCTTTTATTAGATAGGGTTACTAGGGGCCCAGTGCACAAATTTGTGCACCTTGAAAGGAACTGGGCTGCAAGGCTGTGGTGGGCACAGGGGCAGGTCTCAACCCATCCTCTGTGCCCCTGCCCAGCCCCTCCTGCTATAGCCCCCGGTCCCCTGTCTGCTGGCAATCCTGCTCCTGCTGCTGCTGCTCCATGTGCAGATGGTGCTGGCCCCACTTGCACCTTCTGACAGCGTGGAGCGATTGGGACCAGCACCAGCAGTGGGTGCAAGCAGGGCTGGAGCCATCAGCGGGTACAAGCGGTGGCTGCTGCCCGAATTGCCCCTCAGGGGCAGAGGGAGGTGAAGAAGCCCTCAGGGGCGATCAGGGCTGGCAGCTGCTGCTCACACCTGCTGATGGCACTGAGTGATCTGGACTGGCACCAGGCACCAGCTGTGAGTGGGAGCAGGACAGCACCAGCAGCAGGTGCGAGAGCTGGGCAGGACCACTGTGTGCAGGAGCAAAGAATTTTCAGTA
Organism: Myotis davidii; assembly: GCF_000327345.1. NCBI lineage: Eukaryota > Metazoa > Chordata > Mammalia > Chiroptera > Vespertilionidae > Myotis > Myotis davidii. The sequence goes on from NW_006298312.1 coordinate 5,727,158, forward strand.
ACCATGAGAAGTTCGCCCCCATGACAGCAACTGGAGCCCCGCCGTGGTTTGGTGATCTCACTCACCTGTTCCACCATCCCACCACAGCCGACGCCCACCATGTTCCACACATGCCCCCGGTGGTCAGTGAACATCATAGTGACCAGTTGTTTGGTTGTTCCAGTTGTTCCGCTGTTTGGTCTATTTGCATATTAGCCTTTTATTATATAGGATTATATTATACTAGAGGCATGATGCATGAAATTCGTGCATGGAGTGGGGGTCCCTCAGCCCAGCCTGCACCCTCTCCAATCCGGAACTCCTCGGGGGATGTCCAACTGCCTCTTGCAATCCAACACTGCTGGCTCTTAACTACTCGCCTGCCTGCCTAATCACCCCTAACCCCTCTGCCTGCCTTCCTGATCACCCCTAACCACGTCTGCCTGCCTGCCTGATTGCCCCTAACTGCCTCTACCTTGCCCTGCACCTGGGACCCAGGATTCCCACCTCCAGTCAGTCGCAGGCACCCAGAACCCAGGTTTCCCTCTCTCTGGCTGGTTATAGACACTCAGGATCCGGGCCAGCTTCGCCCGGGCCAGCCGCAGTCACAGGGGACTGTGGGCAGATGGCCTCACCCATGCCACAGCCACAGGTACCCAGGACTGTAGGGCATATGGCTTGTCCCTCTCCCAAGCCAGAGGCGCAGGTGAAGCCCCTGGTGCCCGGGACAGTGGGGCAGGTGGCTTGTCTCTCTCCAGAGCAGCAGGCACAGGCACAGCCATTGGCTCCCAGGACCGTGGTGTGGGTGGCTTGTCCCTCTCCCAGGCTGCAGTCCCAGCCACTGGCACCCGGGATCGTGGGGCCGGCAGCTTGTTCCTCTCCTGGACCACTAGTGGAGACACAGCTGCTAGTGCCCGGGACCGTGGGGCAGGTGGCTTGTCCCAGGCTGCAGCCTGTCTGGTCACCATTCCTCTCTCATGAGCTCATTTGTGCCTGGCTGGTCCCCATGTCTGAGCCTTTATGGCATGAAGGTGTGAGGGGCGTGATGACCGTTTACATATTAGCTCTTTATTATAAAGGACTAAAGGCCCGGTGCACAAAAATTTGTGCACTTAGGGGGGGGGGGGTCACTCAGCCCAGCCTGTGCCCTCTCGAAGTCAGGGATCCCTCAGGAGATAACGACCTGCTGGCTTAGGCCTGCTCCCAGGTGGCAGAGGGCAGGCCCAATCCCTAGGTGCAGCTCCTGGTTGGTCTCAGAGCAGGGCCAATTGGGGAGTTGGGGTGCCTTCCTCTGTCATGCACAGAGCAGGGCAGATTGGGAGGTTGTGATGCCACCCTCAGTCACGCTCAGGGTAGGGCGATTAGGAGGTTGGGGCTCTGCCCACCGTCACACTCAAGGCAGAGTCGATGGGGAGGTGGGTTGGGGCTCCTTACACTGTCACACACAGAGCAGGGCCCATCAGGGGGTTGGGGAGCTCCCCCGTCTCACGCACAGAGCAGGGCCGATCAGGGGATTGAGGAGCTCCACCCTGTCACTCACAGAGCAGGTCTGATAGGGCAGTTGGGGCACCGCCCTCTGTCACACACAGAGCGGGGCCAA
>NW_006298312.1:5729518-5730475 GCF_000327345.1 Myotis davidii
CTCTAAAGCAAGCAAGCCTCATGTTAGTTTCAAGCTGCCTGGCTGCCGGCTGCCATCTTGGCTGGCACTTAATTTGCATATCTCACTGATTAGCCAATGGGAAGGGTAGCAGTTGTACACCAATTACCATGTTTCTCTTTTATTAGATAGGATTAGCGTTATGATAGGACTCCAGCCAGCCTTCCTTGTCTGCCACTGAGCTTGCTTGTCTCCCATTAATTCAGCATCACTCTAGCCTCTATGAGGTCTGAAGAAGCTAGGAACAAAGAGAATGCTGGAAATATACTTCTCCCTGTGGTTCTGAGCTTGAATACCATGAAAAGCCTCACAGAAGATTTGAAAAGTAAAAATAAAAAGATGGCATTATCCCCAGATATTGCAAGTAGATGCTTGGTTGGTCCATAGATTTGAAGTACCTTCTGAATGGGCTCATGAAAATCACCTCACAGATGTTCTGCCCTGAAATATCTAAATTTTATCTTTCAACAAGTATAGGCATCTAATTCCCTGTTAAGCATTTTGAACCTTCAATATTTAGAGTGGCTGAGGTTTTCCTGAACAAACTGTCAGATATACACACCAATCTACACTAATAAAAGAGAAACATGGTAATTGGCGTACGACCGCTACCCTTCCCATTGGCTAATCGGTTGAGATATGCAAATTAAGTGCCAGCCAAGATGGCGGCCGGCAGCCAGGCAGCTTGAAACTAACATGAGGCTTGCTTGCTTCATTGATGGAGGAAACCAATGTTCCCCGCCTGCCTTGCCAGCCTTTGAGCCTGCAGTTTAAAAAACTATGTAACAAACATAGAAGCTAAACAAAACCCCAGAAACCTGCTTTAGTCAGCGGGAATCGCAACATTGTAAGCAAAGGCCAGAAGCCTTCTTTCAGCAGCGGAGGCCTAAGAGCTGGAGCCAAGCCTCAGAGCTAAAGCTGGCCCAGAATAAAAAAGAA
>NW_006298312.1:5731192-5738526 GCF_000327345.1 Myotis davidii
TGTCATGACAGGGGGCAGTGCCCCAACTCCCCAATTGGCCCTGCTCTGAACCCCACCAGGGGCTGCACCTAGGGATTGGGCCTGCCCTCTGGCACCCGGGAGCAGGCCTAAGCCAGCAGGTCGTGTTCTCCTCAGGGGTCCCAGACTGCTAGAGGGCACAGGCCACGCTGAGGGACCCCCCTCCCCCCGAGTGCACAAATTTTTGTGCACCGGGCCTCTAGCATAATATAATGCTCCCTAAGTAAATACACACATCCTATGCTCCAGCCAAAGCAAAATTCTTGCCATGATCAAAATCCAATCCATTGCTTTGATACATGCTGCTCTCTTCAAATGCCATGCCCTTTCCTTGACTTTTCTGCCTGAAAAATTTTCTTGTTCATCTTTCAAATTTAAATCACCTTCTAACTGAGGCTTTTCCTAACTCCCCAAATTATTGACACCCTCTTCTTGGGGAGCCCATAGCATCCCACTCATACATCTTACATGGTAGTTACAACATCATTTACATGCCCTCACATTGTCAAGGGGAAGAAATCATGTTTTATTACACTTTGTGGCCTCAGTTCCTAATAGAAAGATTGTCATATAGTCAGCATTCAATAACATGTGTAAGACAAATAGTCCATTTTGAAATAAAATGTCATTAATATAAGTGAACATTTCCTTCACAGCATATTCTCAAAATCAGGAGAGTAAGCCTGAGTGTTACGAGTGCACCTAAGGCCAGTTGAAGTATCCCAGCAGTCCCTCTCTCCAGGAGGATGTACGGACATGAACATGAAGAGACAGATATCAAAGGATGGGAAGGAGCATACATTATCCTGCCTCTCCCTTGCCTTTACCCTCTCAATCTCTTTATCAGTCACACATTTAGTCACTCCATATAATGGTATCCTAGGAAGCAGGTTTTATCCCAATTTCTGATGTGGACATCCTCACACATTTCTCGTCCTGACAATCTGCTGTAAGGAGAGGGCTCCTCAGTGTTGTCACATCAATGGTGCAGAGTGGCTGACCTTCCTGCAGGAGCTGCCCTGGTTGCCCAGAAGAGTGGCACCACCTGCTGTCGCAGCAGCAGCCTGAGCGCAGTGGAACATGCTCCTGTCACAATGGTCAGGCAGCCACTCCACAGCCCCAGCTGTGACATCAGTCTTCCTTCATTAACACTGGGTCAAAATGACTCTGGTAGTTAAAATGGCTCCTCTTTAATTAAATTCATGCCAGCTTCTGGGTCTTACCCTGTCCAGGAATTTCCAGTCTGCTACTTAAGGCAGACAGAGAAAATAATAATCTTATTAGATCTTTTGCTTGGGTATTCATTTTCATGAACAGCTTCATTCAAGTCCAATGCTATTAAACACAAGTTACTGACAACCACACATTCAGTTGATTCATGCAGCAAAGATAGCATTTATTGGGTATACTTGGTCAGGGTTGTCCTGGGGACTAGAGTAGACAGATAAAATAAGATAAGCATGTTCCTTGCCGTCTTGCAGCTTCCAGTCTGGGGTTTATTGGGGGTGGAGAAAAAATAAATATAAAACAAATGTGCAGTATACTATAAGAGTAAGTGCTGTAAAGAAAACAGGGTAGAGAGGGCCGGTGGGAGAAGACAGGACACACTCTTAGCTGGTCTGGTCAAACAACTCCATTGTAATGAGGAGTCTTCTGTGTCTAGATCTAAATTTAAAGTGAGGGAATAAGCCATGAAAGTGTCTTTGGGAAAGCATCTCAGGCAATGAGAATCGGCAGATCCTAGGGCAATGGAGACTGGAGCATTCAAATAACAGCAAGAGGGTCAGTGTACCTTCGTCTGAGAGGTAGAGGTGACCTGGAAAGGTGGGCACAGGCCAAATCAATTAGAGACTTGTAACTGAAGTGGAGACTTCAGTGAAGGTCAAAATTACTATGACACATGACAGGACTTTAATTTGGGCCATGCTCAATGTTCCTTACTCCTCTTGAGGGGTGAAAATAAATTAGTCAATCTAAAATGAGTAAAACCATAAAAGTTATTCCTGGTACCAATTGTTCTGTTATTTGTTATTCTATTTTCTAAAAGAAATAACCTTGTTGAAACAACCAATTTATTTATAACCAAAGGACTTTGCATAAACTGAAGTTAAATGGGTGTGAATGTTTTTCCAAAGTTGGGGGAAATTACTTCTTGGCCTGAAAGAGGTGGGGAAGATTTTGCCAATGTCCTTGTGAAATCCATTTAATTTCTTGGGAATGCTATCATGTCTTCAGACTTACTAGGAGAATAAGCTTTGAGATGATCTATCATTTTACATATGAAAACACTGTACTTTTGCAAAAGTCACCCCGGTGGCATATCCAGTCAGATTTTAATGAATGTATAGAATGGGCTTTGGAGGTAGATACACCCAGACTCACAATCCATTCATAACCTTTCTTCATAGTAATTTAAAGTGTACATCACATGCACATTACACAATATTTCTGGCTTTTAGTACCAGTTGTTTTATCTCATAAAACTGCTGAAAAAATATTGCTATATTTCTCTGCAGAATAGTCCTTATAGCATATTTTATTTCCTCCATTCACTTTATCCTTCTCTTCCAACATCACTTAAAGGTTAAATCAGTCTAAAAAGAGCCCTCCTCTCTGCCCAACCATAACTACCTTCAAACTGGTATGTACTTCTGATGTAACCAGGAACTGTGCCACATCAATGATACAACAAAGAGGCCCTTCTGGCTCTCTGAGCAGCACCATGGCAGTGGGCAAAAACAAGCACCTTATGAAAGGCAGCAAAAAGGGAGCCAAAAAGAAAGTGGTTGATCCACTTTCTAAGAAAGATTGGTATAATGTGAAAGCACCAGCTATGTTCAATATAAGAAATATTGGAAAAACACTAGTCACCAGAACTCAAGGAACCAAAATTGCATCTGAAGGATCATGTTTTTGAACTGAGCCTAGCTAATCTGCAGAATGATGGAGTTGCATTTAGAAAATTCAACCTAATTACAGCCTAATTTTGGCTGTTCAGGGCAAAAACTGCCTGACTAATTTCCATGCCATGGATCTTACCCATGACAAAATGTGCTCCATGGTCAAGAAGTGGAGACCATGATTGACGCTCATGTTGATGTCAAGGCTACCAATGGTTATTTGCTTTGTCTGTTCTGTGTTGATTTTACTAAAAAGTGCAACAATCAGGTTCAGAAGACCTCTTATGTTCAGCATCAGCAAATCCACCAAATCCGGAAGAAGATGATGGAAATCATGACCGAGAGGTGCGGACAAATGACTTGAAAGAAATGGTCAATAAATTGATTCCAGACAGCATTGGAAAGGGCGTAGAAAAGGCTTGCCAATCTATTTGTCTGCTCCATGCTGTCTTTGATGGAAAAGTAAAAATGCTGAAGAAGCCCAAGTTTGAATTGGGAGAACTCATGGAGCTGGTGAAGGTAGCAGCTCTAGAAAAGCTACTGGGGATGAGACAGGTGCTAGAGCTGAACAGGCTGATGAGTATGAGTCCCCAGTCCAAGAATCTGTTTAAAGTTCAGACATTTAATGGTGACAAATAAAAAATCTTATTTGTGATATTTTACTTCTGGTTATTTAAAAAATAATCTTACAGCTTGGTGAATTATGTTCTGAATTGATAATAATGTGAACTTTTCTGTCCTGTTATGTGGATTTTATCTATTTACCTAAGTAGCTGAGAAATGATAGTGATTATTTTAAGCTGTAGTTATCTGGATGTTTTAGAGATGGTCAATAAAAGAAAACCTTTTCTTAAAATAAAAAAAAAGATACAACAAAGCAATGAATCATAAACCTAGCAGGCAGGACTTCAATACCTATTTTGGGCCCTTCTATTTTACCTCACAGACCTATATGCTGCCACACTTCGAAATATGTTTATAAACATGCAAATGTATCCCTATTGACAGATCAGCCACTTACTCTCAAAATATGGTATATGAGTGTTGTCTAGTTCCAGGATCCATGGTAGCAGTTTGTAAGTTAAGGAAGAAAATATAGAGTAGCATCAAGCAGGTGTTTGCTCTGGCTTCTTATGGGATAAGACTCACTGTGACTCTGGCCATGCTTTGAGCTTCGGAGCTCCCAAGAAAGCATCTTTAACCAAAAGCAAAACAAAAAGCAACAACAAACTTGCTAAATGTGAAGGAAAATTACTGGTTTTGTTATTTCAGAATCCAAGAGTCATTAGGGCCTGAGGTAAACCCAGGATTTACCACCTGACAATTTTGTTCATTTGTTCCTAATTCATTGTCACTATTACATAAAAATGACCTAATCTATGCAGGAAATAGACCTATCTGCCTTCTTCTGTCATGAAATGTCCCAGGAAACCAGAGCCTCAGCCATTGGCTAAGCTACATAGTAATTTTTGGCATTCCTCCAAGGTCTATTCTTACCACAAACTCATTTTATAAATAATTTTCATTTCTTTAACTCAAAATACATATATAAAAATTTTAAGTGTTAGAACTGCATGTAGACACTAGACATTTCTTAACAATCTCAATGTACAAAATCCATTTGCCCTCTCCATGGCCTTAGATGCTCTTTCCTTCTGAACACGCATGCTCAGGGGAAATTTATGGGGGGAGAAGGGTGCAAAAGTTGGTTTATAGTTGTTTGCATTGAAAATAATACAATAGTTAATAAATAATCATACAAAAATAAATTGTGTTTCATACACATACTCACAACTGTAAACTTACTTTTTACCCCACTCTGTATTTGAGAGTCAGATTTCCTGGATTTCAAAGGACTCCACATAGAATGCTGGAGGTATTGAGGAATTTATTTTCCTGCTTTTGCCATCTGGGTTCTAAGAAGCTAGCAGATTCACTGGAGCTATACTAAAGAAAACAGATCAGAGGAGAGAATTAGAGATCCCTGTGATACCATTGAGGAAAAGAAAAAGTAACCTTTTTCACTGACTTTATCGTCTTCCCGCTGGGGTCTGCAAATTCCAACGAGTGGCACACTCGTGAAAGCTCTCCTTTTGTAACTTCCCAACTCTATTTTGATTTAAGTCTCTTTTGTTCATTTTCAGTCCCCAAAGACATCAGAACATCAGCCCTTCAACTGCAAGAAACTGGATTCAGAAAACAACCAGTGACCTTGGAAGCAGATTTTCCCCAAAGCCTCCAGGTAGGAGTCCAGGCCAGCTGACACCTTGATATCAGGCTGTGTAAGGTGCCAGGCTGAGAGAGCTAGCTGTGCCACACTCTGCCCAGATTCTGACTTCACAGACTCTGAGCTAATGAATGGGTGTTGTTTAACCTGTTAAATTTGTAGTGATTGTTATGCTAACAACAGCAAACAAATACTGGGCGTTGACTTAAAATGTTGTTACAGTCATCCCACATTTTGCAATGAACCTACTGTTTTTGACAGCAGAACTAAATGGCAATTTATTATTCAGAACATGAGGTCTTCACTAGTAAGGTTTGGTAATATTCAGAGTAGCTGGGCTATTCCTTTGGCTTTCTAAAAGCAATCACTACTTTAGTACATTTGTCTTGGGGGCACTCACTTTCCTGGTAGTCTAGACAGCAGCATCTGACATTCATATGTCAATCTCTAGAGACTAGAGGTACCTGCCTCTTTTCTTTGTTCTCCTCCTTCAGAGAAATCTTTCTATGTAAATGAAACTTAGCTCACAAAGTTCAGGAAAGAGCCGCAGGTAGCCCCATTGTCATATCTCAGTGGACTTAGTGGATTTATTGTCAAACTGCAGAACTAAAAGGAAAACAGTCTTTTATTTTTTTTTAAATATATTTTATTAATTTTTTACAGAGAGGAAGGGAGAGAGACAGAGAGTCAGAAACATCGATGAGAGAGAAACATCGATCAGCTGCCTCCAGCACATCCCCCACTAGGGATGTGCCCGCAACCCAGGCACATGCCCCTGACTGGAACCAAACCCAGGACCCTTCAGTCCGCAGGCCAACGCTCCATCCACCGAGCCAAACCGGTCTCGGAGGAAAACAGTCTTTTAAATGTGACTTCTGTTCAGCCATGTTTCACTTTGCGGACATTGAATTCTTTCTATTAAGCAGAAAGGAGCTATGTCTTTCCATTAAGCAGGAAGGAGCTCAAGTCTCCAAGCTAACCTGGAGACTTGAAGCAAAGGTAACCAGTGCTATATTAGTTTGCTAGGGCTGCTGTAACAAAGTACCACAGACTCGGTGATTTAAACAGGAATTTATTTACACGGAGTTCTGGAGAGCAAAAATCCAAGATCAAGATGTTGGGAAGCTTAGTAATATCTGAAGGCCTCTCTCCTTGGCTTGTAGATGGCCATCTCCCCACAGTGTCTTCATATGGTCTCCCCACTGTGTGTGTCTGTGTTCCGATCTCTTCTAACCAGGACATCAGTCATACTTGATTAGCTCCCCTCCCCCCAACAACCTCCTTTAACCTTAATTACCATTTTAAAGTCCCTATTTCCAAATACAGTCACATTCTGAAGAACCAGGGATTATGACTTCAACAAACGAATTCTGGGTGGACATAATTCAGTCCATATCAGGTGGCATTAAGTTACTTATGTCAGGAGTGTAGCCTCCTCTATGCATGGCTTCCAGTGGTCCTTCCAGGCCATCCATTAGAAATTGTCTCCCTGCTGTCATGGGGTTACAGAAGAGGTTTATCCCCCATGTAAGGCAAGAGAGAATAATAGGTCTAGCTGCAAAAATTGGGTGATAGGAAGTGACAGAGCCATGATAAAGCAAAATCTCCTCATAGAAAGCCCAGTAGGCTTATTGGATTGTACTATCAGTGCCAATTTACAGCAAAAAGCTTCTCAAGAAAACATAAGTATTCTGTTAGTTACTAATACTTTCCATTAAATTAGAAAACCATTAGCATTTATCCATTCAACTGTTTAACTCTTATACTCCATGCTTCCTGAAAGATCCATACAATTGAGATTATAAATTTTATTTAATTTCTTATATATCTTTTACAAAACATAAAAGCTAATTATAATTATCCTTGACATTTATTGAGTCAAAATGTAGCATATGTTGTACTAAGTGGTTTACAAACATTACCTCATTAAAGTCATACTAATCATATGAACTAAATACTATCATTATCCCAATAATACAGAAAGAGAACTGAGGTTTATATATTTAACGAGAGGCCCGGTGCACAAAAATCTGTGCACTTGCGGGGGAGAGGGGGTCCCTCAGCCCGCCCTGTGCCCTCTTGCAGTCTTGGACCCCTCGGGAGATAACGACCTGCTGGCTTAGGCCTGCTCCCAGGTGGCAGAGGGCAGGCCCAATCCCTAGGTGCAGCCCGTGGTCAGGCTCAGAGAG
>NW_006298312.1:5739101-5740399 GCF_000327345.1 Myotis davidii
GCTTTTATATTTGTTACAATGTTGCTTAGAGTGCAGCTGAGAGGCTGGCACGGCAGGCGGGGAAGCTTGGCTCCCTCCGTCACTGAAGCAAGCAAGCCTCCCTGTTCATGTCAGCTGCGTGGCCGCCGTCCGCAATCTTGGCTGGCAGTTAATTTGCATATCGCCCTGATTAGCCAATGGGAAGGGTAGCGGTCGTACGCTATTTACCATGTTTCTCTTTTATTAGATAGGATATCTTGCCAAAAGTCACACAACCATTATATAACAAAGCCAGATCAATCAATGTCTACCTAACTGCCTTTCTGATAGTAATTAGCTTCGAAATATAATAGGTAAAACTTCTATCACAGAATCAAGAAAAATGACATTATTATTCATGAGTTTCCATTTATAATGCAAAAAATATATACTGACAAAAGGTAATTCACTAATTGCATTTCTATATAACATAAGCTCTGGCTGTTAACCTGACATTACAAAATTATGGTGTTCCCATGTATGAAACATCTTATGTGTCTTTAGAGGTGGAAAACTTTTTATTTCAAACTCAATTATAAAATTATCTAGAAATAAAGCATTACATTCACATATCTAAAGTTAAATTAAAATAGAATAAAGCTTCAGACAAATGACAAATCACTCTGGTACTTGGGTCAAAATCATTAAGATAATAGCTATGGCTGCCTACTTCTGAGATAATATTTTAAAAGAATGGGCATTTTCAAGAGAAAAAACATGAACATCAACACAGACCTACATAGAAAGCAAACCTATTCCAATCAATTCTTTCCCAGGAATTAAAATTATGCCATAATTAATGTTCAAAAAGATCTTGCTAGAAAAAGAAATCAATATTTGAATGACACTACAAATTTCTCTTGACCTATTTCAAGTAAATCATTAGCACTTGTTAGTAATATTTGTAGCTAGTATATCTAGCAATCTGTGGAGAACAACTGTTCTCTTTTCTTGTCAAGCCTTGAACTGAAACAAATACTTCTGCAGATCCAGTGCCATGACCAGGAGATCTGCAGCTCTATTGAGAGCCTAGAGGTCTGCTGGAAGTGCCTCAACAGCTAGCCTCATCTCAAACTGTGCAGTAGCATATCACTCTCTGCTGAATAAAAGTCTGGGGCCACAGCATAAACACCCTTCAATAAAGATTCCAGATACAAAGATAATGCTGCAAAAATTTTTCACTAGTATGTCTGCACTAGAGGAAATAATAATGAAAAATTTGGGGCACAGGAAAATTATACTGGATGGAGACTTGAATCTATACAAAGGAATGAAGAGCG
>NW_006298312.1:5740438-5759371 GCF_000327345.1 Myotis davidii
AATATATTAGAATATAAAAAAAAATGTTCTCATCTTTAAGTTACTTAAAAGATAATTGTCCTTTTGCTCTTTCTTGTTCCACAAATAGCCACATGTTATACAATGTCAACACATTTCTAAGACCTGATATTTAAGGTCAAAGTAAACAGATTTTTCCATATTGGGTTCCCAGATGCCACAAGCTGCTTTTAATTCCAATAAAGAGGAGACTGTCATCATTAATTACTTCTTCATTGCATAAACTTCATGGTTTCCATGTTCCAGTGTGATTTAACACATGGAAACTTCAATGGCATAGTCAAAGCTAAGAACCTGAAACTTGTCAACAATGGGAAGACCATCTCTGTTTTCCAGAAGATGGTCCCCATATCAAATAGAATGATGCTAGTACTGAACATGTTATGGAATCCACTGGGCCTTGAGCCTACTTGAAGGGTTAAGTCAAAAGAGTCATCATCTCTGCACTTCCAATATCCACATATTTTTGGTGTTCCCAACCTCAATACAGTTCTCTGAACCATTAGAAGTATGACAACATCCTCAAAATTGTTAGGAATGCCTCCTGCACCACCACCTGCTTTGCCCTCCTGACAAAAGTCATCCAAGATGACTTTGACATCATGGATGCACCATAGTCCATGTCATCACTGACAGAAAACTGTGGATGGCCCATCTGGAAAACTTGCATGACAGCATGGGACTACTCAAAACATTATTCCTGCACCTAATGAAGCTGCCAACATTGTGGGCAAGATCATATCTGTCAGGGCCATATCTAAGTTTATTGGGAAGTTTGCTGGCATGGCTTTCTGTGTCCCCACCTCCAATGTGATGGTCATTGATCTTACCAACCATCTGGAGAAAGAATGATGTCATCAAGAAGGTGGTAAAGCATGTGTCAAAGAGCCTTCTCAAGGGTGCCCTAGGCTACACTGAGAACCAGCATGTCTCCTATGACTTTAACAATGACACTTACTCTTCTAACTTTGATGCTGAGGCTGCCATTGTCCTCAGTGACCACTTTGTCAAACTTATTCCCTGATATGATGATGAATTGGATTATAAAACAGGGTGGTGTATCTTATAGTCCAGATGGTCTACAAGTAGTAAGAATTTACTAGACCACCAGTTTCAGGATTAGCAAGGGAGGAAGAGAGAGGTCTCCAGCAGTTGGGGAATCCATGCCCCAACTCAGTCTTCTAACACACAAAATTTCCAAGCCTCAAACCAGTTTCCATCTCAGACTCCCTAAATAAGGGGAATGGCTTAGAGAGCTCTATGTTGTCACATACCATCAATATAGTATACTGTATTCCACAAAAAAAAGATAATTAATGGTTCAAAGTGAAAATAAAAACAACACGTTGATATGGCAGGGTAATTGTGACACAAATAGCATTAAGAAGAGTATGGAGGAATGGCAGTACTGTCAAAAGATAGAGAAACCATATAATATTATCTAAACATAAACTGTGATTATATATTCCATATAATAAGAGCATAGTATGCAAATTGTCCCCTCAACCTGGAGGTCATCCAGGAATTTGACCAAGGGGAGGGCTGGCCGGGGAAAGGGAGGAAGGCCCCAGCAGGCAGCTGCTAGGGACACTACTAGTACACAAATTTCATGCACTGGGCCTCTAGTGTGAGTGTGTGTGTGTGTGTGTATCAATAACTTACACACAGAGAAATACCTAAAAAGTAGTTGATCATAAGTCAATCAATATGTCATAATTATTTTAAAAATACCCAACCAAAGGGATAACAGGAAAAAATAAAAAGGAAGCAACAACAAAACCCCAAAACAAATACACAACACAGAGCAAGATCATAGATTTAACACAGTCACACTGACAGTTATAATAAAGGCAAATAAAAAAAGAACCAATATGAACCACACTTTAAATATAAAGACACAGATAAGTTCAAATAAAAGGATGAAAGGGCCCTAACCGGTTTGGCTCAGTGGATAGAGCATTGGCCTGCAGACTGAAGGGTCCCAGGTTTGATTCCGGTCAAGGGCATGTACCTTGGTTGCAGGCACATTCCCAGTAGGGGGTGTGCAGGAGACAGCTGATCGATGTTTCTAACTCTCTATTCCTATCCCTTCCTCCCTGTAGAAAATCAATAAAATATATTTTTAAACAAAAGGATGAAAGGAAAAACATATTATGCACTCACTAAGTATGAGAGTTGGAGTGGCTATATTATCAAAGTAGACTTCAGAACAAGAAATATCATTAGTGGGATAAAGGAATCTTGCATGATGATAAAGTAATCCAGGAGTCCTCAAACTTTTTAAACAGGGGGCCAGTTCACTGTCCCTCAGACCGTTGGAGAGCCGGACGATAGTTTAAAAAAAACTATGAACAAATTCCTATACACACTGCACATATCTTATTTTGATTTAAAAACAAAACAAAACGGGAACAAATACAATATTTGTATTTGCATGTGGCCCATGGGCCGTAGTTTGAGGACCCCTGATAGTCAGTTGTGAACAAGGCATAACAACCCTAAATGGACATGTACCCAAGAACAGAGCTCATTAAAACACTAAACAAGGGTAGAATTGAAAAAATAAGTAGAAAAATCTGCAATTTTAGCTAGAGATTTCAAAGTTCCTCTTTCAGTAATTCATAAAACAACTAGAAAGATCAGTAAGAATATAAAAGACTTAAGTAACATTCTCAATGAATTAGACCTAATGATAGTTACCAAACACTCTAGCCAACAAGAGCAGAATATATAGAATATCATTGTCCCTGGAAAAATTGCCGTAGACCAAGTGTACTAAATTTCAACAATTTTCTTTTTTTAAATATGTTTTTATTGATTTCAGAGAGAGGAAAGGAGAGGGAGAGAGAGAGAGAAATATCAATGATGAGAGAGAATCTTTGATCGGTTGCCTCCTGTATGCCCCCTACTGGGGTTCAAGCCCACAACCCCGGCATGTGGCCTGACTGAGAATAGAACCATCACCTCCTGATTCATAGTTTGATGCTCAACCACTGAGCAACACTGGCCGGGCTCAACAATTTGAAACTGTTCTTAAATAGTTCCAAAACAGTAATAAAGCTAAGTTTATTGTGGTAAATAAACGTAATGTAAAATTTACCATTTTAACAATTTTTGAATATATAATTCAGTGGCATTAAATATATTCACATTGTATAAATTTTAAAATATTAAAATAAATCAACATATGATCTCTGACTACAATGGATTTAAATAAGATATCAATAACAAAGAGATATCCAGAAAGTCCCTCAATATAGGAAAATTAAAGTAAACACTTTAAAATAAATGATAGGTTACATGGAAATTTAGAAAATATTTGAACTAAAAACAATAAAAGCATAACTTATCAAAGCCTTAGTTGCAGTTACTTTTTCTCTAAACCTTGGAGAGAAACTGATAGCTTTAAAATGCTTGTATAAGCAAAGAAAATCTAATATCTATGGTTTGAGTTTCTGTCTTAAGAAGCTAGTAAAGAAGAGAAAATTAAACTTGAAGAAGCAGAAATGAGAGAATACAAAGGTAAGAGTAAAAATCAATAACACAGAAAATGGACCAACAATAAAAAATATCAATGAAAGCAAATGCTGAATCTTTGAAAACATCAATTAAATTGATCTAACTAGGCCAATAAACAAAAATATGTTATCAATATTTTGTACGTTAAAGAAGGAATAGCACTGCAGAAGCTACTGATGTTAAAAGGGAATCATAAGGGAATATTATGAAAAATTTTATCCCAATAAATTTGGCAACATAAATAAAATTATTTGAAAGATATTAATTACTGAAACTGACTCAAAAAGAAATAATAAAATTGATCATGCTTATATTATTTATATAAATAAAGTTTGAAATTTAAAATCTTCCCACCAAAAGAACCTCAGTCCCATGAAAATTCTGAAGAAAATATGAGCAAATCATATCCAACATTACTAAAATACCATAATTAAGGATAATTCTTTCAAGAATTTAAGGTTGGACGAAACCGGTTTGGCGCAGTGAATAGAGCACCGGCCTGCGGACTGAAAGGTCCCGGGTTCGATTCCGGTCAAGGGCATGTACCTGGGTTGTGGGCACTTCCCCAGTGGGGGATGTGCAGGAGGCAGCTGATCAATGTTTCTCTCTCATAGATGTTTCTAACTCTCTATCTCTCTCTCTTCCTCTCTGTAAAATATCAATAAAATATATTTAAAAAAAAGAATTTAAGGTTGATTAACATTCAAGCATAAATATAAAGTAATAAGATTTTAAAAGTATATGATCATTTAAATAGATGCAGAAAAAGTATTTGTCAAAATTCAGCACTGTGATTAAATAAACTTAAAAAAAGCTTAGAAAACTAGGAATAGCAAGGAATTCACTCAACCCAATAATGTAACTTTTTGAAAAATCCCATAGCAAACATGCTTAATGGGAAAAAAAAACAACTAAGTATTTTTCCATAATACTAGAACAAAGCAAGGATATCCCCTCTCACCACTTCAATTTATTGTTGTACTGTGAGGTCTTGCCAGGAGCCAGTACATCCTTGCTGTTTCAAGGGACCTGGCATATATGGCATACTGTTCTTAATATGTTTGCTCACCTTCTTGGCACTATGTGTTTTAACCAAGGTGGATAGAACATGGCAAAAGAACCTAGAGACAGAACCTAGAGACAGAACCTGGATAGAACATGGCAAGAGAACCTGACTAGAAGCTGGTGACTGAACCTGACTGGAGAACCTAGCGAGAGAACATGGCTACAGAACCTGGCTGGAGAACCTAGCAGGAGAACATGGACACAGAACTTGGCTGGAGATTGTGGCTAGAGATCCTGGCAAGGCTGCTGATCAACTGAACGCTGTCTCCGTGTCATTCCTTCTTTGCCGACTCCGTCCACACCTTTGGGGGCCCCTGGACCTGCTGGGGCTGGACCCCAGCAAGGTCTGGTATGATAACATAAGATATATAACTGTCTATTTGTACTTGACTTAATCACCTATGTAGAAAGTTCAAAAAAGCTAATATGCAAATGTTAAAAGAATTCAAGTTGCAAGGCCAATATATATGTCTACTGTATCTCTATATGCTAGCAATGAACACTTAGAAAATAAAAATTTTATACCAATACATCATCCACAATAGAAAATATTTAGAGAAAAATCTGCTAAAATATATGTAAGACCTGTACACTTAAAACTATAAAAATATTGCTCAGAGAAATTAAAGAAGACTTAAAGGGAGATAGAAGCTATGTTAGTTCAATAGTAGATTGAAGATTGTTAAACTGTCAGTTTTACCCAAACTGATCTATAGATGCAACAAATCCCAGACAAAATCCCAGAAGGTTAATCTGTAGATATTGGAAAAATAATCTTAAAAATTTTATGGAAATGGAAAGAAATTAGAATGGGCAAACAATTTTGGAAAACAAAGATGGAAGTAGAAAGGCTAGATCTACAATAGTATCAGAGTAAAAAGAAATATAATGATCAATGAAATAGAATATAAAACTCAGTTATAGATTCAAAAATACATAGTCAACTGATTTTCAGTGTAAATGACAAGCTAACTAAATGGGGCAAAGAAAACTTTTTTAAATATGCTTTTGTTGATTTCAGAGACAGAAAAGGAGAGAGGGATAGAAACATCAATGATGAGAGAGAATCACTGATTGCCTTCTGCATGCCCTACTGGGGATCGAGCCTGAAATCTGAGCATGTTCCTTGACTGGAATCAAACCTTGACCTCCTGGTTCATGCGTCAATGTTCAACCACTGAGCAACACCGGCCAGGCAAGAAAACTTTTTAAACAAATGGTGCTAGAACAACTAAATATCCACATGGAAACAGTTGAAATGCAACCATCTTCTGACACCATACATAAATAATCATTCAAAATGCCTTACTAGGCCCTGGCTGGTGTGGCTCAGTTGGTTGGAGCATTATCCTGTATACCAAATGATGTGGGTCCAATTCTCGGTCAGGTCACATGCCTAGGTTTCCCATTAATCCCCAGTTGGGGTGTGGATAAGAGGCAACCAATCCATGCTTTTCTCTCACATCTGTTTCTCTCAAATCAGTAAGCATGTCCTCAGGTGAGAATTTAAATCAATCAATCAATCAATCAATCAATCCAAAAAAGTCAGAAATCTTTGCAAGCTTGGAAAAGGCAAAGATTTGTTATGGACTACAAGCATAAACTACAATAAAATCTTTATGTATGTGGGTATATTGACTTCGTTAAAAATAAAACTGCTCTTTAATAAAAGCTATTAAGAAATGAAAGGACAAGCTATAAATTAATACAAATATCTGACAAAGGACTTATATATTGAGTTTATAAAGAGCTCTTAAATTTTAAAAAGAAAGAACACATGTTTGCCCTGATCAGTGTGGCTGAATTGGTTACAGCATCATCCCATACACCCAAAAGTCATAGGTTCAATTCCCAGTCTCAGGGAACATACCCAGGTTGCAGGTTGGGAGGTAACTAATCGATGTTTCTCTGTCTCTCTCTTCCTCTCCCTTCCTCTCTCTAAAATAAATAAAAACATATTTTATTTTATTTTATGTTATTAAATGTATTGGGGTGATATTGGTCAACATGATCATATAGGTTTCAGGTGTGTGTTTCTGTTACAAGATCTGTATATTGCACTGAGTACCCATCACCCAAAGTCAGATCTTCTCCTGCCACCCTTCCTAATATATAAAAACCATGGGTCTGTTACTGGAGGCTTGACCAACCCAAAGTACTTCAGTCTGCGCTATGTTGCCATGGCGGCTGCAAATCAGGTCCAGAGAGAGGACTAAAGAGAGAAGCAGAGTCTGATCCATAGCCTCTGTGGCAGCTATTGATCAGCACTTGCCTCTCTCTTTCTTTCCAGAAGCCACAGCTCTATTTCTCTCCAGGCCTCCACCAGGGCTGCTGATCAACACCGCCTTTCTGATCAGGCCCCATTGATGGGCTCAGGGACGCTGACTGACAGAGAAACCGAACAATCAGGACCAAATCTGGGTCAACTGTGAGGAGCCAATGGCTACCTAGGAGGCAGAGCTTTTGACACTGACTGGCATAGAAATCAAAAAATCAGAACCAAATTGGCCAGCAGAGGAGGGCAGTTGGGAGCGAGATCAGGCTGGCAGGGGAAGGCAGTTAGGGGTGATCAGGCAAGAAAAGGCAGGACTGTGAGAAAGGGCAGGCCAGGCTGAGGGATGCTCCCCGCCACTCCAGTGCATGAATTTTCATGCACCAGGCCTCTAGTACTTTGATAAAATTTGAAGGGAGATAAAAAAAAAAAAACCCTTGAGAACTTTATCCAACATATTTGATTATCTAATCTTCTCTTCTCAGTTCAATTCCAAGAAAACTCCTACTCTTCCCTCTCATGTCCCTAATATTTGCCTTTTGACCTATTTTCTTGAGAAGCCACTCCCTTCCTCTAATCTGAGATCTTCTTGTTACCTCCACCACCCTGACCACAGATCATTCTGGAAAGTAGGATATATACTTCTCAACTTTTTCCTTACTACTTTTATTTTCCCATTATTACTAGCCTTTACTACAGGGACAGAGAAGTAGATAATGAGAACCAAAAATGAAAAAAGTTACCTACTAACCAAAATTTTCACAGGACACTATAATATACTATCCATTCTAAAGTTTATGTGATCTTAAGTAATCAAAGTAAGCAAGATGCTAAACATTTACCTTTAGAATCAGTCTACACAATTAGGAGTACCCTAGATGTTAGAACAGGTAATTAGATCTTGGTCTTTCTGTAATATCTGGTATATTCTGCTATAACTGGTAAATCCTTGCTTCTTCCAATATCAAGATGTAGTAAAGATTTTAAATTACTTTAAAGTAACACATACCTATGGTTACACATTAGTTCTATCACTTATGTACATGACTCATAGACAAGTACCTTCAGATCTACAATGGTTGAGCTGCCTCCTTAGAGGAAAGCAAGATTACCTTTCATGCTTGCTAAAATTTCAGATAGTCCATTATGTCCTTCCTATCCTCTCTTACTCTTTATCCATTGCAGGTTTCCATGTCTTTACACTGGGAGTCTTACCATAAATCTTGGCATCATATTATAGAGAAGCTTTGAACGAGGTGCTAGATTAAGAACTGATAAACAAGGAATTAAGAAACAACTTAGTTTCTAAGCATATAGGTAAATAATGAAAGAAAAATTTACTAAGATTACTTTAATTTAATGAGATCAGAATTCTCCAAGAAACACTCAGTTTGATAAGGCTCCTAAGTAACTATCTATTTTCATACTAGAGGCCCAGTGCACAAAATTCGTGCATGGGTGCGGTCTCTAGGCCTGGCTGGCGATCAAAGCATGAGCATCTGGGATGAAAGGGCAGATCCCAGTTGACCTCTGGGCCCTGGGCAGCACCTGGGTCCCTGGGTCCCTGGGCCCCCATGGGCCCACCTCCACCTGAGTCATGGTGCCTGAGTCCCCATGTGAAGATGTGATGAGTGCAGCCAGATGCCACAGGCCGGGGCGCAGCATGGGCCTCTGGGCTGCGCAGCAGCACCACAAGGAAGCCAGGTGGGCAGCATGCCCTCTCCTGGCTGGCCTCCCAGACTGGTTAGCTCCTGTGTGAAACCATGGGGAGCCCAACCAGTCCCTGAGGTCTTGGCGGCTGCAGCCTGGCTCACCCAGAAGATGCCATGCAGGTGTTGGGCAGGCTCCTTGCGGACACCCGTCACCAGAGCACGAGGACTTCCCCAGTGTACCAGCCCTGATGTCCTGGAGGAGGGTAGCACGGGGAGTGAGAGCAAGCTTGGTGGACACCCCACATTCTCATTCTCACCACACCTCCGTCCCCATCAGCCCTGTCCCCAGGTAGCTGGCAAGATGTCATCAACACCCGCCATGTTCTGTGTTGCGTATGTCACAGCGAGCAGTCAAATTCCCGGTCTCCTGGTTAAACTCCTGGTTGAACTACTGCCTGAGGGGGTAAATTTGCATATTAGGCTTTTATTACATAGGACTAGAGGCCCGGTGCACAAAACTTTGTGCACTCGGGGGGGTTCCATAGCCCGGACTGTGCCCTCTCGCAGTTGGGACTCCTCAGGGGATGTCCACCTGTTGGCTAAGGCCCACTCCCTGGGGGATTGGGCCTAGTGTGTCATAGTGACCAGTCATTCCCAGTCATTCTGCTGTAAGGGTCAATTTGCATATTACCCTTTTATTATATAGGATAAAGGCCTGGTGCACAGGTGGGGGCTGGCTGGTTTGCCCTGAATGGTGTCCCAGATCAGGGTGGAGGTCCTGCTGGAGTGCCTGGACAGCCTGGGTGACGGGCTAAGGGCCATTTTCAGGCTACCTACACCCCCTTCATGGAGGGAGGTCCTGCTGGGGTGCCTGGCCAGCCTCGGTGAGGTGCTGATGGCTGTTTTCAGGCTGGCCAAACCCCCCACAGCTGGCCAGGGCAGGCGGGAAGCTTGGCTTCCTCCATCGCCGGGGCAATCAAGCCTCCTGCTTGCTCCAGCTCCGTGGCTGCTGGGCACCATCTTGGTTGGGTAAGTTTGCATATAGTCATCTATATGTAAACGTTTTTTTTTGTTTTGTTTTTGTTTGTTTTTTGTGAGTGTAGCGAAGGTATGGTCAATTTGTGCGTTTCTCTTTTATTAGATAAGATTGTGTTTTTTTAGAAAAGAGGAAAGATAGAAGAAAAACATAGAAAACATTAAATATACCTGTTGTTGCTATATATATATATATATGTGTGTGTGTGTGTGTGTATATTTTTTTTCTAGAGTAATAATAGTTATATATGCTCTTATATGAAATCTTTGGTGCTTCCCCATTTGCTATACTAGTAAATCAAAGTCTGAATTCAAATGTCTGACATTCAAGGCTTTTCATACTCTCACCTGAGCCTGTTTTCCTCCATGTGTCTTCTGTTGCATTAAAATTAAAATGCTCATTGTTTCTCATAAACACTCCATGCTTTTCAATCTCTGATATTTTGTTCATGAATCTGACCTCCTGGAATGTCCTTTCCCCCATCAAAACTCATAATATAAATCAAACTTTCCTTCCTTCTAGATCCAATTCAAATGTCACTTCCAAATGACTGACTTCCCACCACTTCCTGAAACCAGAAGTTTGAACTCTTTCTTCAGAATTCCCATAACCCTTTGTATATTTTCTGCTCTAAAATCCAATAATCTGCCCCTTTAATACCTTCCTAGTTCTCATGGATGTATGAATGAGTGAATATGCCATGGTTCTTCTAAATAGGCACTTTACTCTGACTTCTTAATGTCAAACCCTTGCAATAGTTCGGAACATGGCAGTAGGCAGGTCTGAAGTGAGGAAGAGAGTGTAAGTGAGGGAGTGAGAGGACAAGTATGTGGACAGAGCAAGTGTGTGTTTAGCTTTGGGGGTGGGCAATCGGACTCTTCTGGCCAAAGAGCCCCTGCTACCACCACAGACACTCCCCAGGCTGGGCTCTGGCTTGGAGACCATGCCATCTTGAAGGGTTTACAAGGTCCTCCTTGGGAGGAGGCCGCGGAGCAGCAGCAACTAGGCACCCAACCTCACCATTACCCAGACTAGCCATAGGCAGGACCTGAACCCACGGGAAGCCCTGTTCCAGCCGAATAGGCGCCCTTGAGCACTCCAAGGACACAATCCTCGGTCCACGCACTTAAGCAAACAGTAGCAGCAGCAGAGAGAGCCCGAGCACACCTGCCACAGACAACTCCTGGCCCTGCACTTAATGGAACAGCAACTGGATCCCACATGTCAGCAGCTAATGGCTTCAGGACCCCATGCTATGGGCACAAGGAGCCTCTGCTACCACCACAGCCACTCCCTGGGCCCAGCTCTAGCTTGAAGAACACACCACCTTGAAAGCTTTACAAGGTCCTCCTTGGGAAGAGGCTTTGGAAAGCACAGTGTCTAGGCATCAAATCTTACCACCATCTGGATTCTCCTGCCCCAGTCCATGTGTGCCCACAGAGGTCACAACCAAGACCTGAAAGCCTGCAGCAGATACTGGCAGGGACTCTGTGTGCCTGGCATGCACCCAGCCTTGACACTCTACCACTGCCGTGTGACCACCACTGACTAGGCAAAGCTCTTGCCCCTGCCATGTACTCAACCACTGCCACCCTAGAGCCCAGCTGCTTGGCTCCATCACCAGGGCTCGGGGGAGAGGAACTATGTTGAAGGCCTGCAGGTTGATGTAGCCTCCTCTGACCTAGGCCTATTAAACTGAATACCTGAGGAGACTTAAGAGGCTGCAGATCTACAAGTGAGATGGGGGGGCCTGGGACTGGGAGAGGAGGCCCAAAGGACACTGACTGTGGAGACTGTGGAGTGCAGCAGTGGAAGCCTGGGGCTGAAGTCCCTGAATAGAGTAGCACTAGTGCCTACCATCCTGAAGCCTGGGAAGCTCCTCTGAAAACTGGGAAGGACCACGCAGTGGAGCTCAGGGTCAGCCTACATTAGAGGGGTCTGAAGGACACTCTTACATTGAATCTGGGGGGCATTCTATTTCCTGTAGGAACTCATGCAGGTGAGCAGAAAGGGGACTGGACAGTAGAACCAGGAAGGAGGTCAGCCTGCCCACCTGGAATGCAGGGGAGGTCCCCTCTTTCAAGCAGGCAAAACAGCTGCTTCTGACTCAACCTGCAATGATCTGAGGCAAGGGGAAACACCCTGGGGTGGGAAATCTGTGCCCCTGCAGGCGACAGAGAAGAGGTGCCAGCAAACCAGAGCTGGGGCATTAAAAGGAGAGGACACGCCTGACTGCCCCCCTTTCCTATAAGCCACTGGCTCCACCGCCAAAAAGAGTCTGATCAAACCATCTGACTAAGACCAGGGTACCCCTGCGGAGCCCAGCTTAGAACAGGAACAATGAAGGCAGGAGACTTGAGGCAGACACAGCTTTCATGCTAAGGAGTCCCCGCCCACTGGACCACTAGGGGCTTCAACCCCTCGAACCTCAATCAGGTGGCTCAGGGACAAAGAGGGACAGTAACTCACATTGACCTACACCAGAAAAGCTTCCAGGGGGCCCAGGATAGATGCACTAAGGGGCCAGATTCAACAACATCAAAGCAAAATGGAATGAGCTCCAAAAGTAGCAGACTGAAAGGTTTTTCAGTGAGTGAGTGAGAGTGATTTTGTTTTTCTGTCTGTGTGTATGTGAGTGGATTTTGTTTTTTGTTGTTTTTTTACTTTTTTTTCTTTTTTATCTTGAATATCTCTAAGTTCTCTCTTCCCTTTGATTCTATTGTACTTGTGCTATTCTTATTGTTATTATTAATTTTCCTTATTTTACTTTGTTTTTCTCTTTTTTCTTGTTTTGCTTTCCATTTTACTTTTTCTACTCATATCATATATCCATTATCACTACATTTTAAATTCATTATTATTATTTCACTTATTTTCTGTTTCCTGTTCTTTTTTCCTCCCATCTTGGTTCTTTTAGCTTCCTCCTTGCTCCAATATAGCCATTTTTTTTCATCACCTTTTTTCTCCCTTTTTCTTTATATCCCCTCTAAGTCTTTGATCATGTGTCTTTTAGTATTCTTTTTATTTTTTCTTTGCTTTGCTTTCTCTTCTTTTTCCTTATTAGTCTTTCCTGTTGTTATTGCATCGAGTACCTTGATTTTCATGGTATTTTGGTTCGGTCCTGATGTGTCTTTTTCTGCTTGTCAGCACCTGTATAACAGCTGTCACAACGATGTTGGGGTTGAACCTCACTGGCAGCAAGTCAGATGGGAGATCCCTCTCACAAACAGGACATCAACAATAAAGTCCCAATTACAACAGGAGAGCCAAAATAATGCATACAATGGGCCGCCCTAGAGCATTCAGCTCAGGTGAACAAAGAGAGTCCACCACTATATATATGCCTCATGACACTTTCTACATAAAGCCAGCCCACAAAACTGGGAGGCATAATAGTCCTATCTAATACATAGAAGCAAAAACAAAGGGATAGCTAAAATGGGGGGGGGGGCAAAGAAAAAAATACCCCAAATAAGAGAAAAGAAGGAATCTACAAAAAAAGAACTAAATGAAATGGAAGCAATGAACCAATCAGAGCTAGAGCTCAAGCAATGGTGATAAACATGCTAAAGGAAATCAGTGATAATTACAACAGCATGATAAAGGAAATAGAGGCCATTAAAAAGAACCAGGCAGAAATGAAGAATGATATATCTGACATCATGAACACACTGAAAGGCCTTAAAAGTACTTTAGATGAAGCAGTGGATAGAACCAGGGATTTGGAAGACACAATAGAAATAAATACCCAATTATAGCAGCAAGTAGAAAAAAGAATTAGAAAACAGGAAGATAGCTTAAAGGAGCTTTGGGACAACATGAAATGTAAAAAACATTCAAATTACAGCAATACCAGAAGGAGAAGAAAGTGAGAAAGGCACAGAAAACCCACTTTAAAAAATAATGACAGAAAAATTCCCCAACCTGGTGAAGGAAAATGTCACACTAAGGAGGCACAGAGAGTCCCAATCAAAATGAACCCAAAGGGACCCACACCTAGACACATAATAATGAAATAGCAAACATTATAGAGAAAGACAGACAGCAAGAGACAAACAGAAAATTACCTACAAAGGAGTTCCCATTAGAATGTCAACTGACTTCTCAGTAGAAACACTTCAGGCCAGATGGGAGTGGCATGAATCAAAGTAATGCAAAGCAAGGACCTAAATCCAAGACTACTGTATCCAGCCAGACTATCATTTAAAATCAATGGTGAAATAGAAAGCTTTCCAGATGACAAAACAAGTTAAAGGAGTACATTACCAGCAATGCAAGAAATGTTAAAAGGACTGCTTAAGAAAAGGAGAGAAGATCATAAGCATAAAGAAAATAACAATGGCAATAAATAAGTACCTATCAATAACAACCTTAATGTAAATCGATTCAATGCTCCAATTAAAAGACAAAGGGTGACTGAATGGATAAGAAAACATTACCCATATTTTTACTGTCTACAAGAGACCCAGCTCAAAACAAAAGATACATGCAGACTGAGAGCTGAGGGATGTAAAATATATTCCATGCAAATGGAAAGGGAAAAAAGCTGGGGTAGCAATGCTCATATCAGACAAAATAGACTTCAAAACAAAGAGACAAGACATAATAAGAGACAAAGAATGCCACTACATAATACTAAAGGGAATGATTCAGCAAGAAAATATAACCCTTGTAAACATATATGCACCCTATATAGGCATACCCAAGTTCATTAAAAAATCTCTTTATGGACTTTAAGGGAGAGATTGACAGCAATAGAGTCCTAGTAGGGGATTTTAACACCCCACTGACATCATTCGATAGACCTTCCAGACAAAAAAATGCCAAGGAAACAGTGACTCTAAAGGAAACACTAGATCAGGTGAATCTAACTGATATTTGTATAATACTAGAGGCCCAGTGCATGAAATTGTGTGAGTGTAGGGTCCCTAGGCCTAACCTGTGATCAGAGCCATGTCCACCACTCTGCGACGCTGCTGCCGCCCAGGATGCTTTGTGATGTTGCTGCTGCCCAGGGACACCCCGGAATGCTCCGTGATGCTGCCGCTGCCCCATGACCCTCTGTGATGCTGCCACTGCCCCATGAGTCTAGTCCCCAGACCCACTCTGCAGCCACCCAGCCCGGTTCCCATGGTTCCTTGTTGGCTATCCAGTGATGGGAGCCTGTGGGCTTTGGGGAGGGACCAAGAGGTGATCAATGCACCTTATAGTGACTGGTTGATTGGTCATTCTGATTGTGATGCCTGGCCTTTTATTGTTATAGATTTCACTCCAAAGCAACAGAATATACATTCTTCTCAAGCTCACATGGAACATTCTCAAAGGTAGACCACATGATAGTACACAAAAGAAGTCTATACAAATTCAAGAAGATTGATAAAATACCAAGTATCTTCTGAGATTACAATGCTTAGAAGTTAGAAATAAATTACAATTAAAAAAACCTGAAAGACACTCAAATACATGAAGGCTAAATAGCATGTTGCTAAACAATGAATGGGTTAACAATGCAATCAAGCAAGAAATTAAAAACTTTCTGGAAACAAATGAAAATGAACACACAACCAGGCACAACCTATGGGACACAGTGAAAGGAGGCTGAGAGGGAAATTTGTAGCATTACAGGTCTACCTGAAGAAACAAGAAAAAGCACTAATAAACTATCTAACCCTACAACTAAATGAATTAGAAAGAAAATAGCAGTAAAGGCCCAGAGGAATAGAAGGAAGGAAATAAAAATCAGAGCAGAAATAAATGACGTAGAGAATAAAAATCACTATAAAAGATCAATGAATCAAAGAGCTTGATCTCTGAAAAGTTAAACAAGAGGATGAGCCACTAACCTGGCTCATCAAGAAAAGAGAGGACCCAAATATATAAAATTAGAAATGAAAGAGGCAATATAACAATGGACAACATAGAAATACAAATGATTGTAAGCAAATACTATGAAGAACTACTAATATATGTCAACAAACTGGACAACCTACATGAAACAGACAAATTCTTAGAAACATGCAATCTTCCCAAACTCAATCAGGAAGAATCAGAAAACCTGAGTAGGCTGATAACAACTGATTAAATTAAAGAAGTAATTTAACAACTTCCAGCAAACCAAAGCCCTGTACCAGACAGATTTACGGGAGAATTTTGCCAAACATTCAAAGAAGAACTAACACCTATCTTTCTCAAAATATTCAAAAAAATCCAAGAGGAAAAAACACTTCCAAGTTCTTTTTATAAAAAAGCATTATCCCAATACCAAAGCCAGATAAAGACACTACAAAGAAAGAAAATTACAGGCCAATATCCCTGATGAACACAGATCCTAAAATCCTGAACAAAATATTAGCAAATTGGATCCAACAATATGTTAAAAAGATCTTACACCATGATCAAGTGGGATTTATTACAGGGATGCAAGGCTCATACAATATTCACAAATCAATAAATATGATACATCACATAAACAAATTGAAAGATAAAAACCATATGATCATATCAATAGATACAGAAACTGCTAGACTTAATAAATGAATTCAGCAAAGTAGCAGGATACAAAATCAACATCAAGAAACTGATGGCAGCAGAGACCATGCCATTTTGAAGGGGAGACTGACTGTGATCAGAAGCCCAGCCTTACCTTCAACCTGGGAGACCTGGAATATCTCCCGGGACCCTACAACCACATCACCCAGGGGCCAGCTGCCTCAGCTGCAAACCCACAACAACCAAGATTCCAGTCTCCCTGGCCTCTGGTGCCTAAAAAGTTTTTCCAGGGTGAGACAAAGGGGCACCAAGTACACAGAGAGGCCCTGCGCCTTCTCACAGAGCAGATAGAAGGAACAGCTGAATCAAACAACATTCACCCAGAATTGGTGAATTAAACACAGCTTGTGAAGCAATCCATGGACGGAAAGGTCAGATATCTCCTAGAGAAAGGTGAGTTCTGGGAAGCAGGCTGGAGAGAGAAATGCACGCAACGGGGACTAGAGTCTCAGAGGGAGACTGTGCTCTACCAAATCTGCAGCCCTTGAGTTCAGTGTAGTCCTCAAATGTGGAAGGCGGTTCACAGGGCTGCTGGCAGAAGGGGACTCTAAGATATAAGCCCACAGTCATGGGAAACTGTGCCCAGAAAGGCAGCCTGAAGTTCTATAATGGCCACGCAGTGCTGGGAGGAGAAAGCTGCAAGGTGGCATGGTTCCTTTGTCTTTTTTTTTTACCTCCTTGCTTTTGCATGCTAAGTCCAGTACATAGGATCTTCTAATAATAAACACTCACCGAGACTGCAGGGGAAAGTTGTTTTTTGTGGAAACTAGGGATCAGTCATCCCTCCAACCCAGTATTAAGTGCGGCAGGGAAAGAAGAATCTAAAAACACTGGATAGAAGGGCCATTTAGTCCCGGAAATTAATACAGAAACACCGCCACCCAGTGGTTGTGTCAGAAATTGACTCTTGTGTAAATACAACTGAAGGCAGGCAGAGAAACAAAGTGAGCAGAGAGATCCCACCTGCTTGAAAACAAGGTTGTGGCTCATGACACAGAGGAGCCGTGGATCTCAGGGAATTTCAACACTATGCTGACTACCTGACAGGAAACAGATGTGCCAGGCAGAACAGTAGCAGAAGTGAATGAACTTAACTACTTTACTTTTTTATCTTTTACTTAAGAAACTAAAATTTTCTTCTCACTTGATTTTACTTTTTTATTTTACTTAAGAAACTAAAATTTTCTTCTCACTTGATTTTACTTTTTTATTATTATATTTTTAATTATTATTACTACTATTATTTTACCTTTTTAAGTTTTATTTTATTTTTTCTTTATTTTGGTATGTTCTACATTCTATTTTTCTTTTTCTTTTAGCATTATTTTATTCTATCTCCATTTTTCCTTTATGCCAACACTCTCTTCCTCACTTTTTCTGTTTTTCGTCCTGTTTGTCTTACATTGATCCTTTTATTTAAGGATTAGTGTACTACATTCTATTTTTCTTTTTCTTTTAGCATTATTTTACTCTATCTCATTTTTTTTTCTTTATGCCAACACTCTCTTCCTCACTCTTCCCATTTGACCTATTTCTCTTACCCTATTCTTGTCATAGTTTTTCTCTATCCTTGCTTTTTAAAAATTGATCTTACTCATATATCTAATTTCCTCCCCCATGCTCCAAGTCCATGCACACTTCTCTCTTCTCTTCTCTTTCTTCACTAGCCAATTTTTTTCTTTGTTTTCTTTTTTCTTTCTGTCTGTCTTATTGTTTGTTTAATTATTTGTTAGTTTGTTTTTTCTTTTTGTTCTTTTTTTGCTTCTGTTTTTCCTCTCCTCACTTGTTCTCTTCTTCTACTAATAGCTTAATTAATTCCAATAGCCAATCATCTGAGAAATGCCAATCAAAACAACAATGAGGAACCATCTCATGCCTGCCAGAATGGCTATCATCAACAAATCAACAAATGACAAGTGCTGGCAAAGATGTGGAGAAAAAAGAACCCTTGTGAACTGCTGGTGAGAATACAGACTGGTGCAGCCACTGTGGAATACAGTACGAAGTTTCCTCAAAAAATTAAAAATGGAACTCCCATTTGACCCAGTAATCCCACTTCTTGGTCTATATCCCAAGAAAACAGAAACACCAATCAGAAAGGATATATGCACCCCTATGCTCATGGCAGTATAATTTACAATAGCTAAGATTTAGAAACAACCTAAGTACCCATCAGCAGATAAGTGGATTCAAAAACTGGTACATCTACACAATGAAATACTATGCCACTATACCTTTTGCAACAGCATGGATGGAGAGCATTATTCTAAAAAATAAGCCAGTCAGAGAAAAATAAATATCACATGATCTCATTCATATGTGGGATATAATTATCAACATAATTTGATGAACAAGAATAGATCCA
Source organism: Myotis davidii (assembly GCF_000327345.1). Classification (NCBI taxonomy): domain Eukaryota; kingdom Metazoa; phylum Chordata; class Mammalia; order Chiroptera; family Vespertilionidae; genus Myotis; species Myotis davidii. The sequence continues at coordinate 5,758,915 of NW_006298312.1, forward strand.
GAGACAAATGGCAGGGGAGGGGGGGTTAGACAGCAACCAAAAAACTTGTATGCATGCATATTAACATAACCAATGGACACAGACTCTGGGGTGTTGGGGACTTGCCCAGGGTAGGAATGGCTTGGGGTTGAGGGGTGATCAAGCAGGGAAAAAGAAGCCATATGTGAAACTTCAGACAATAAATAAATAAGTAAATAATAAAAACTTATTTGTAATGCTAAAATATAAATAAATAAATACAAAGATGTTCATTAAAAAAAAATAAAATGATGGCATTTTTATACATTAATAATGAACTCTTCAAAAGAGAACCTAAAGCCAAAACTGGTTTGGCTCAGTGGATAGAGCATCGGCTTGTGGACTGAAAGGTCCCAAGTTCGATTCCGGCCAAGGGCATGTACCTGGGTTGCGGGCACATCCCCAGTAGGAGATGTGCAGGAGGCAGCTGATCGATGTT
>NW_006298312.1:5760206-5760407 GCF_000327345.1 Myotis davidii
GGATAGAGGCCAAGAGGGTGGACAGTTGTGGGTGATCAGGCTGGTGAGGGGCAGGGCCATTGTGGGTAAGCAGACCAGCAGGGGGGCCAGTTGCGGGCAAGCAGGCCATCAGTGGAGGTCAGTTGAAGGTGATCAGGAAAGCGGGGGCGGGGGGCAGTTTGGAATGAGAAGCCAGCAGGGGGAAAGTTGGGGGTGAGCAGG
>NW_006298312.1:5760741-5762565 GCF_000327345.1 Myotis davidii
CTGGGTGTAGGCCAGTTTGAGGAACAACCCCTCCCCTGTGCACGAATTTCATGCACCGGGCCACTAGTAATAATAATAATAAAATATCTAAGAATAAACTTAACCAAGGAGGTGAAAAATCCTCTACTTGGAACACTATAGGACATTGAAAAAAGAAATAGACGAAGACACACAAAAAATGAAAACATATATCATGTTCATGAATTGAAAGAATTAAGATCATTAAAACGTCTAAACTACCCAGGCAATCTATGGATTCAACACAATCCCCATTAAAATACAAACAACATATTTCACAGAACTAGAACAAATACTCTAAAAATTTATATGGAACCATAAAAGACCTCGAATAGCTGCTGAAATCTTGAGAAAGAAGAACAAAGTTGGAGGGATCACAATACAGTCTTGTACTGGCACAAAAACAGACATATAGACCAATGGATCATAGAAACCCTAGAAATTGACCCACACCATTATGATCTACTAGAGATCCGGTGCACAAAATTTGTGCACAGAGGGGGGGGTTCCCCTCAGCCCAGCCTTCACCCACTCCAATTGGGGAACCCTCAGCGGATATCTGATGGCCAGTTTAGGCCCAAGGGATCGAGCCTAAACCAGCTGTCGGACACACCTCCCACAATCTGGGACAGCTGGCTCTTAACCACTCACCTGCCTAATTAACCCCTCTGCCTGCTTGCCTGATCACCCTTAACCTCTCTGCCTGCCTGCCTGATCTCTACCAACTGCTCTCCCCTGCAGCCTGATCTCACCCACAACTGCCTCTGCCTTCCTGATCACCCCTAACGACCCTCCCTTGCTGGCCTGATCTCACCCTCAACAACCCTCCCCTGCTGTTTTGATCTCGCCACCAACTGCCTCCCCTGCCATCCTGGTTTCCCCCAACTGCCCTCCCTTGCTGGCCTGTTCTAGCCCTCAATGGCCCTCCCTGCCAGCTTGATATTGCCCCTAACTGCTCTCCCCTGCCAGCCTGATCACCCCTAAATGCCTCTGCCTGTCTGATCATCCCTAACTGCCCTCCCCTGCCAACCTGATCTCGCTCTCAACTGCCCTCCTCTGCCAGACAATTTGGTTCTGATTGGTCCGTTTCTATGCCAGTCAGTGTGAAAAGCTCTGCCTCCTAGGCAGCCATTGGCTCCTTACATTCACCCAGATTTGGTTCTGATTGGTCAGTTTCTATGCAAGTCAGCATCAAAAGCTCCGCCTCCTAGGCAGCCACTGGCTACTGGCAATTCACCCAGTTTAGGTTCTGATTGGTTGACAGCCCCCTAGGTGGTCAGTGCTGGGTCGGGGCACCCACAGAGGCGCCAGTCAGTGCTGGGTCACCATGGCAACCCAGCACTGACTTCCGGTCTGGTTGAGCCTTCGGTAGTTAGGACCCTGGCTCTTTATTATATAGGTTATGGGGAGGTGAGGGCACTTCCTCCCATTCAGGGTTACTCTGTGCTGTTCACAGATTGAGCCCTGCAGCTTCTCCCAGGAGTGGGTTCCCTGCGCCTCCTCTGTCCCACCTGCCTTGGCATCCCTGTTCCCATGTCCTCAGCTCATCTGTGAGCTGATACTTCCCTAACCCAATGGCAGCACTCAAGGCCGGCAAGGCCAGAGCCCAGCCCTCTTCAAGGTTAAGCCAGGTGTCAGTATAAAGAGACACCCACCCCACAGGCAGATGATATGGCAAATATAATAGCAGACACACTGCCACAGCAAGTCTAAGAGCTGGCGGAGAAGGTAGGGGCCCCGACCTCAGGTCTCAGGCCCCAGACTGGGCCTCCCCCAGGGTCTGTTCTAAAGAAGCACAGGAGCCAG
>NW_006298312.1:5763479-5768090 GCF_000327345.1 Myotis davidii
CTCAGAGGCCGCAGCGGCAGGGGGGCAAGGTTGGAGTCCTCCGTCACTGAAGCAAGCAAGCCTCATGTTAGTTTCAAGCTGCCTGGCTGCCAGCCGCCATCTTGGCTGGCAGTTAATTTGCATATCACCCTGATTAGCCAATGGGAAGGGTAGCAGTCGTACGCCAATTACCATGTTTCTCTTTTATTAGATTGGACTAGAATCGCGGTGCACAAAAATTTGTGCACTGCGGGGGGGAGGTCCCTCAGCCCAACCTGTGTCCTCGCACAGTCTGGGACCCCTTGGGAGATAACCACCTGCTGGCTTAGGCCCGCTCCCCTGGTGGCAGATGGCATGCCTGATCCCTTGGTGCTTGCCCAGTCTTCCTTGCTCGCAGATGGCAGGTCCGGATCCCACGCTGGGGTGGGTGGCAGCTGGGTGGGTGGCACAGGGTGATCTGCCTGCAGTATGCAAATTTAATGGCCATCTTTGTTGGGTTAATTTGCATACTCTTCTGATTGGCTGATGTGCATAGCGAAGGTATGGTCAATTAACATCTTTGTCTTTTATTAGTGTAGATTAATATTTGGCAAAGGAGGCAATAAATACAATGGAGACAGCCTCTTCAACAAATGGTGTTGGGGAAACTGGATAGATACATGCAAAAAGATAAAAATAGATCTTTAAACCATACACAAGAATAAACTCACCCCTATATAAATGCACCCCTATGTACATAGCAGTGCAATTGACAATAGCTAAGGTTTAGAAACAGCCTAAGTATGCATTAGCAAACAAGGGGGTTAAAAACCTGTGGCACATCTACACAGTGGAATACTATTCTTCTGTAAAAAAGAAAGAACTTCTATCATTTGCAATATCATAGATGGACCTAGAGAGCATTATGCTAATCAAAATAAGCCAGTCAGAGAAAGAGAAGTATCACATATCACATGATCTCACTTATTTATGGAATATAACATAAACTGATGAACAAAAATAGACCCAGAGACATAGAAGCATGGAACAGAGAGTCAAACCTCAGAGGGAAGGCAGAGAACAGTGGACAGAGGGATTGTGAGGGGGAGGGGAGAGAACAACCAAAGAATTTTTATACATAGAAGCATAACCAATGGACACAGACCATGGCGGGGTGTTGAAGGCCTGGGCTGGGAGTGGGGGTAGTCTGGAAGAGGACAATGGGGGGAAAAGGGGACATATGTAATACTTTTAACAATAAGAATTAAATAAATCAAAAATAATAGTGGTTTGGGGAACGAAAATAATGCCTATCACAATAAAAATTTTATCTAAAAAAAAAAAAAACAAAGAATAGTTATGATCAAAAATACAACATACAAAAAGTGTTGGTGAGGATGCAGGGAAAAGGGAACACTAGTTCATTGCTGTTGGGAATGCAGACTGGTGCAGCTACGTGGAGAACAGTATTGAGTTTCCTCAAAGAATTAAAAATGGAACTTCCATTTGACAAAGTGATCCCACTTCTGGGAAGATATCTTAAAAATTCTGAAATACAATCAGAAATAATATATGCATCCCTATGTTCATAGCAGCATTATTTACAACTAGAGGCCTGATGCACAAATGCATGCAAGAGTAGGCCTTTCTTCCCCCAGCTGCCGGCACAGGCTTCCCTCTGGCACCTGGGACCCAGGCTTCCCTCACATTCCCAGCTTCATCCGGAAGGTTATCCCGAAGGACTTCAGGAAGGACGTCTGGAAGTAGGTCCAGTCAAATTATCATATTACACTTTTATTATTATAGATAGTTAAGTTTTGGAAACAGCCCAAGTGCCCATTAGTAGATTAATGATAAAAAAGCTGTGGGACATTTACAGAACGGAATACTATGAAACTGTAAAAACAAAAAGAAGAGGATCACTTACACTTTGGGATAATATGGACGGACCTGGACAATATTATCCTAAGTGAAATAAGCCAATCTGAGAAAGACAAATATCACATGATTTCACTTATTTGTGGAATCTAATCAACAAAATATATTGACCAAAAAAATAAAACCCAAAGAATGAAGGCATGGAATAGACTGCCATAACTTGATGTGAAGTTAGGGCAATGAGAAGGGATAAACCAATGAACTTATATACTTACTAGAGGCCCAGTGCACAAAAATTTGTGCACTGGGAGGGTCCCTCAGCCTGACCTGTGACCTCTCACAGTCTGGGACCCCTCGGAGGATGACCACCTGCTGCCTTAGGCATGCTCCCCATAAGATTAGGCCTAAGCTGGCAGTCAGACATCTCTCTGGCAGCCTGGGAGCCCTTGGAGGATGTCCACTTGCCAGCGGGGAGCAAGCCTAACTGCAGTCAGACATCCTTAGTGCTGCTGAGGAGGCGGGAGAGGTTCCCACCACCACCACTGTACTGGCAGCCATCAGCCTGGCTTGACCCCCTTCAGGGTGGGGGATCTTGTGGGGTGCCTGGGCAGCCTGGGTGAGGGGCTGATGGCTGTTTTCAGGATGGCCACAGCCCCTTCAGAGAGGGGGGTCCTTCTGGGGTGCCTGGCCAGCCTGGGTGAGGGGCTGATGGCTGTTTTCAGGATAGCCTGCTGGGGTCCCTGGCCAGTCTGGGTGAGGGGCTGATGGTTGTTTAAATATTTTGCAACAATAAATGTACATTTCTCATTCTAAGATCTGAGAGCTGCCACAACACTCTGCTCAGCTCAGCTCATGTATCTTAGTTTTAGACCCAGGCTTATGGAGAGCATTTGCTATTGTACAAATTAAGTCACATTTCCAAGCTACCCAATGACATGGTGAGTGTATTCTTCTAGTAGAAGGCAGTCACATGGCAAAAGATCTGGATGCATACCTCTTGAGGAGGGAGCACATCAATGAGAACAATGGTTAACTATGCTGAAAAAGTAATCCCATTATTCAGAGCCAAACTATTCTCTGTCCTGATACTCTTCTCAAGCCATCTATATCTTAAGGTAGTAGAAAAAGCAATCATCACTTCCTTGATATAGTTGTGTAAGCACTTAAGTTCAATTCCAAAATGCAGGCTAAACTACATATGGAAAGAGATACTAAATCAGTTTGAAAAAAACCAAAACCCTGGTGTTGTGGCTTGCCTGCATTTCATCAGATGCCCAGAATCAATTATACAGCAAGCACTGGAGCCTGGATAAGCAGAAAAAAAAATCTAGTTGAATTAGGAGGAAAGCCTAAATACTCTTTCATTCATCTATTCTGAGTGAAAAATACACACAATTTAAATGAAATATAATTCCTCCACCGGCCAAGTGTGATAACTTGATAAGCCACTGATTGATATGTTAAACTTAATATTTCACCAGGTCTTCAAATCTTATTACATATGTCAACTGGTCATACAGATAGGCCAACTGCAACCTTCCTTAAACAATCTATTGGAAATTATCCCAGTTTTAGCCAATTCCCTTGTTCACAAAAGAGAGCTAAGGAGTCCTAATTTGCAAAAGAACTCTTTTAAGACACAGCCTTAGCTGCAGATGAATAACCTAGATGAACTCTAGACATAAAATGCATAAAAGGAATTCTAGTACCTTATGTGAATATCTTTAATAAGGCCTCCTTCCAATTTGCTGTATAGAGAGATTTTGACTCAGAGGGCTGTCCAAACAGGCTAAATGTGTTAAGGAAAAAAAAAATTCCCTTAAATGTGTTAAGAGAAAAAATAAGTAAACATCTGCTTACACTAGGGCTTTCTGCCTTTTATATTAAATAATCAGTAAGGAAAAACTTTATTGTGCTTATTGGTTACTGTTACAGAATTCACCACCCAGGCAGGGGATATAGCTCCAAGAGCCTTAGAAATAACTTAGAGTAGCAGATCTATCTTTTTCAGAAAGTAAGGAGAACCATTTTTCCTCCATGGTAGCCAGTCTCCAAAATGGATCCCAATGATCCCTTCCTCCTACTGTTAACATCCCTATTAAGTTCCCTCTCACTTCATAACCAGAGTTGGAATGAATGACAAATAGGTACAGTAGAAGTGATTGTGTGTCACTTCCACAATTAGGTTATACAACACTGTGGCCTCTGCCTTGAACCCCCTCTCTCTCTTGAGTCACTCGCTCTAGGAATAGCCAGGTTTAATGTAGTGAGCTACCCCATTGATAGTCCAAAATGACAGGGAACTGAGAGGCCTTGAGGTTGGACATTAGCCAGGATGGGAATGAGGCCTTAGATGCAACAACCTGAGAGGAACTAAAGCCTGTCCACAGCCATGTCAATGAGATCCAAGGCAGACTCTACACTTAGCTGAGCCTTCAGCATGAGGCCACATACAGTTTGACTGTGTCTACCTGAGAGACCTTAAGCCAGAACCATCTAGCTAAGCCCCTCCCAGATTCTGATTCACAAAATCTGTGAAATAATCAATGTTTGTTGTTTTAATCTAAGTTTTAGAATACAGTAATTTGTTATGTAGCGATAGATATTTAATACTAGAGGCCCGGTGCACAAAAATTTGTGCACTCGGGGGCAAGGGGGATCCCTCAGCCTGGCCTGTGCCCTCTCGCAGTCTGGGACCCCTCGGGAGATAACGACCTACTGGCTTAGGCCTGCTCCCGGGTGGCAGAGGGCAGGCCCAATTCCTAGGTGCAGCCC
>NW_006298312.1:5768674-5772204 GCF_000327345.1 Myotis davidii
TTGTTTGGGGTCTATAATTGCAACATTGTTTCGGTCCTGTTCACTCCAGCTCTGATGGCTGAAAGCAGGTTTCTGGGTTTTGTTTAACCGGCGGTATTTGCTATTAGTTGCTTAGAGTTGCAGCTCAGAGGCCTGCAGCGGCAGGTGGGGAAAGTTGGAGTCCTCCGTCACTGAAGCAAGCAAGCCTCATGTTAGTTTCAAGCTGCCTGGCTGCCAGCCGCCATCTTGGCTGGCAGTTAATTTGCATGTCTCCCTGATTAGCCAATGGGAAGGGTAGCAGTTGTACGCCAATTACCATGTTTCTCTTTTATTAGATAGGATACCCTGACTATTCAAGTTGTATGCATTGGATCTTACTCTTCTAAGGACAAAGAAAAAAAAAGTGAACTATTTTTTGTTCCTTACTCGTTTCTAATTTTTTCTTAACATCAAATTAATAATATTAATATTTTATAATATATACATTCCAATTTTAAAGTCATTAGAAATCATATATTTCCGAAACTGGTTTGGCTGGATGGATAGAGCGTCGGCTTGCGGACTGAAGGGTCCCAGGTTCGATTCCGGTCCATACATACATACATTAAAATATAAGGGCTGATATTTATCAATGTAAAATTTCCCCTTGTACAGTGCTAGGTTAAAATTCTACTTCTATTGATATCTAATTCACTCTGCTGGGAATGAGTCATATAATACAAAATGCTAAGATTGTGTTCCTGTTGTTTCTGTTACAGGCATCAAACTTTTCCAAATTTGTAATAATTGAAACAGAGAAAAATCTAATGTAATATTTATATCATCACCATATATATTACTTATCAGCTTTATTTCAATACTAATCACATTGATAACTTTTTAAATAAAGTTTTTATTAAATACATTTCATTGAGAAATTCTTATATAAAAGATAAAATAGTTTAAAATTAAAATGGAAAAGAAATTGCAAAATAATTATTTTTTGTTGTTAAGACATCCTAAAATTTCAGTTATAACCTTGGCAAAATCCAACCTTAATGTACTAAAAATTGAGAAGTAAGCATTATGTATACACTAAAATCAAGTTTGAATACCTTTTTTCTTTGGCTCTCTTGATTAGCCAATTGCCAAATTTTATTAAATTGTTTGATTAATAGTAAGTAAAATCTTACATATACTGGATATTTGTAACATATCAAATTTGTACACTTGACACACTTGAGTATAGGTTTTAGTATTATAAACTGAAGAAGCTAACACTTTTAAAATTATAAATAAATTGTCTGTGTTGCACTGTTAGTAAGTAGCAGAGGACTTACACCCAAATAATCTTGCTCTGGAATCCCTAGTTTTACCACTACACTGTGCTGTAGTCTTCGACCAAGTGGCTAAGAGTCTGTTTCTGTATTCCTCATTCATCTCTCTTTCATCTAAATTTCTACAGCACTAAATATGCTCTTTCCAGTTCACATAGAACATAAAATGATGTTGCTGCTGCTGATGACAATGATAGCTTCACCTAATGAGTCCTTAATATGTTCTTCATACTTAATACTGTCTGTATAAGTATCTATTCAGTTAATCCTCACAATAATTATGATAAAATGTATAAAGCATGACAATAAGGGAAGGGAAGGGAAGGGAAAAATGAAACACATCTGTCTTTTAATGTTAAGTGTAAAAACAAAGAAAAGATTTTTAGAAGTCTGTGATTTAGCCCTCCAATTCTGCCATAAAATTTTGAATATTTATTAATCACTAAAGTAAAATAATAAATCTTGGTTGATGTTTTCATTTTGTTAGCCCATACAAATATGTCTTATCTAATTGTAAGCATCTTGAAATCTAAAGTAATATTTAATATATGTTTTAATTACCTGCAAAAATAGAAACAATTCAACAAATACTACAAAATGTCTGTGAACTTTAACTTACAATGGAACAAAAATGCTACTCTGCATATTAGAAATCTGTATTAATAGCATCATGTCTCCTTTCTGATGTTCTTGACAAGTGGATGTCTCCTATGACATCTCAACTCCTATGAACAGTATATATTTCACCAGAGTAATGTGTCTTCTTCACAGATTTGCTATATATAATATTAAAGTCCAACACATATATGTAATTTTCTATTAAAAGTCTATATGATATTTCAATGGGATTCTTGTTCCTAGATATTCAATGATTGTCATGGTTATTTCTGTCATTTTGTGTCAACACTTTTTTTTTTTTTTTACTATGAAGCTAAATTCTGGCTTACAGAGCAATCTATTTGACAGTTCAGTAGAGTAAATGACTGTGCTTTCCTAATGCCAAATAAACAATGCCATAAAATAAACTGTCAGTGTCACTCTGAAATTTAATCTTATAACAGTTAAGCTTAATTAGAAAGAAGTCCATCCTTATAAATACAAATAAGTTTAACATGACAAAGAATAGATCAATTACTAGATATATGTCAAGAACATGAATTTATACAATAGTGATTGAATACTTGGCAATGATGTCAAAAAGTCAAGGTCACCAAACATGACATAGACTGATTATAAGTTTCAAAGGTAAATTAAATAAAACTAAAGAACTAGACTACCAGAGCTTCAGATACCAATGTCCAGATACCAATGCGCAGCATCTCTGGACTCTGGTACTCCTGGGCTTGGTGAAAACAAGTGTGGGCTTATGGTCCTTGAGGCTAGACTTCTTCCACAGTGAAACAGAGCTAAGCCATCTGGTCATGGATATGACACCAGGCATCTGGAGACAGTCCTTTGTTTTTGCTTCAATAAATTTTGCCACAAACCCTCAAATCCTTCTATGCATAGGTCCCCAAAATGCATTTCCTATGACTTCTTTAAAGAATCCTATTTCCAATAGCAATAGATGGATGAATGAATGAATGAATGAATGGCGAACCCATGACTTCTAAATAGGCACTTTGCTAAGAAATTTATGATGTCAAACCCTTATAATAGATTAACATATACAGTTAATTATCCATGGTTTCACATTCTGCAGTTTCAGCTACATATAGTCAATTACAGTTTGAAATATTAAATGGAAAATTCCAGAAACAAACAATTCATAGCTTTTAAATTTCATGCCATTCTGGGTATCATAATGAAATCTTGTACCATCCCTCTCTGTCCCACCCAGAACATGAATAATCCCTTTGTCCACTTTATCCACTCTATATAGGCTACCTATCCATTCGTCACTTAGTCGCCTTCTGGATTATCAAATTGACTGTAATAGTATTAAGTGCTTATGTTCAAGTAATCCTTATTTTACTTAATCATGCTCCCAAAGCACAAGAGTAGTAGTTCTGCTAATTCCAATATGCCACAGAGAAGCTTTAAAATAAATAAAGTGTGCCTTGTAGGTAAAGAGGTGAATGTACTCTATAAGGTATTTTATCATCTTATATCATCACAAAAAAGGGATGAGTACAGTTCAATAAGATGTTTTGATAGAGAAAGAGACAAAATTCACATAACTTTTATTATATTACTAGAGACTCAGTGCACAGAAATATGTGCACTGGGGGGCAA
>NW_006298312.1:5772736-5777630 GCF_000327345.1 Myotis davidii
ATGACCTTCTGGATCAGGGTGGGGGGCCCCACTGGGGTGCCTGGCCAGCCTGGGTGAGGGGATGATGGCTGTTTGCAGCTGGTCACACACCCTTCAGGGTGGGGGTCCTCACTGGGGTGCCTGGCCAATCTGGGTGAGGGGCTGAGGGCTGTTTTCAGGCCGACTGAAGCTCCCAACTGCTCCTTTTTTTCTTTTTTCTTCTGGGCCAGCTTTAGCTTTGAGGCTTGGCTCCAGCTCTTAGGCCTCCGCTGCTGAAAGTGGTTTCTGGCCTTTGTTTACAACGTTGCGATTCTGCTGGCTGAAGCCCAGGACTAAAGCAGGTTTCTGGGGTTTTGTTTAGCTTCTATATTTGTTACATAGTTGCTTAGAGTTGCAGGTCAGAGGCCTGCAGTGGCAGGCGGGGAACGTTGGAATCCTCCGTCACTGAAGCAAGCTGGCCTCATGTTAGTTTCAAGCTGCCTGGCTGCCGGCTGCCATCTTGGCTGGCAGTTAATTTGCATATCGCCCTGATTAGCCAATGGGAAGGGTAGCGGTTGTACACCAATTACCATGTTTCTCTTTTATTAGATAGGATACTATTATAATTATTCTATATTATTAATAGCTACTGTTGTTAATATATTACTATGCCTAATTTATAAATTAAACTTCATTATAGGCATGTATGTGTAGGAAAAAACACAGTATATGTTGCAATGGTTCAGTTATGTTTGGGGTTTCAGGCTTTCACTGGGGTTTTTTAAAGTTATTTCCCCATGGATAAGGGAGATTATGATATAACAATTCTCTTTGGGAGTTTAAGCTAGGTATTAATTATAATTTTATAAAAATACATGAGAAGTAGCTAATATAGGCCTGCAATAAAGTAACTATAGAATTTTTCCAATAAAACTAAAAAGCAAGCCTCAAAATAATCAACAAAAAACTCTAAAGTATTACCTGTCTACTCGAACAAAAGTCAACATTTTACTAAGACGATAATGTAATATCAATAATGTTTACAATGCAATAAAAAATATTCTAGATAATGTGAAGAAGAGGAAAAAACATAAGAAAAATCAGTAAATTGTCACAGATCCCAACAGGTAAAGAATAAAAGGAGTTACTAAAGACTGTAAAGCAATGATTTAAAACATATTAAAGAGCTTAAAATAAAGCATACACATAATAATGAAACAAATATGGGCTCTCAATAAAAAATTGACACCATTCTATAGGATAGACTTAGCAGGTTAGATACCAGTTCACAAAACTTAGTAAACTTAAAATTATTTGTTTATTTATTTTTTATTTTTTAAAAATATATTTTATTGATTTTTTTTACAGAGAGGAAGGGAGAGGGATAGAGAGTTAGAAACATCAATGAGAGAGAAACATTGATCAGCTACCTCCTGCACATCCCCCATTGAGGATGTGCCCACAACCAAGGTACATGCCTTTGATGGGAATCAAACCTGGGACGCTCCAGTCGACAGGCTGACACTCTATCCACTGAGCCAAACTGGTCAGGGCAGTAAACTTAAATATAAAAATTAGACGCTAGAAACTATCTGAACAAAATCACCAAGAATATTTGAATTACAAAGCATAGAATTTTTAAAAACTGAGAAATATGTTAGAAGATCTAGTGAAGATGTCAGAAAACATGAACAAACAGATGGAGAATTTTAGCAGAAAAATAAATTATATGAAAGACTTGAATGGATAAGAAAATATAACCCATATATATGCTATCTACAAGAGACCCACCCACCTCAGAACAAGGGACTCACACAGACTGAAAGTGAAGGGATGGAAAAATATCTTCCAGGAAAATGGAAAAGAAAAAAAAAGCTGGGGTAGCAATACTTATATCTGACAAAATAGACCTCAAAGTGAAGGCCATAACAAGAGATAAGAAAGGCCACTTCATAATACTAAAGGGATCAACACAATAAGAGGATATAACCCTGGTAAACATATATGCACCCAATGCAGGAGCCCCCAATTACATAAAAGAACTCCTGAAATATATCATGGGAGAGATCCACAACAATACAATTCTTAGTAGGGGACATTAGTACCCCACTGACAACACTGGATAAATCCTCTAGACAAAAAATCAGCAAAGAAACAGCAATCCTAAATGACTCACTAGATCAGTTGGACTTAATTGACATCTTCAGAACATTTCACCCCAAAGCCACAGACTATACATTCTTCTCAAGTGCACATGGGACATTTTCAAAAATAGACCACATATTGGGTCACCAGCAAAGTCTCTCCAAATTCAAGAAGATTGCAATCATATCAAGGATCTTCTCAGACCACAATGGCATAATATTAGAAATAAACTAATAAACTAATTTTAAAAATTCAAACACTGGGAGATCCCTGTGTAAGGCATCTTGTAAAAAGTAGGTGCTCAATAAATACTTATGGAATAAATGAAAAAAAAGTTTACGTTAGACAAAAAGGAACAGTTTTGAATGAATCATCTAAAAGCAATAACACTTGTTCTCTCTTCCTCTCAATCATAGTGAATTACCTTTAAGGAAAGTATGTACTATGTCCAACAGATATATTTTTCAAATACATTCATGTACACTTTGAAATCAGACATTATAATTAATTAAGATGCATTTCTAGAACATCTGGTCATCATTCAGGCATCCAATTTATGAAATTTCACTTTAAGCATTAAATGCAACTGATTTCAAAAACATGTTTGCTTCCTTCTTCCTTTGAAAACAAGAATGTTTACTTCAAAACTATAGTTTTATAACTCAAAGAAAAGTTTACATTATTATGTATTACTTATTCTTACAGATGAAGATGGAAGCACATAAACACGATAGGAAGGTATAAGTAATATCTATAATAATAAAAGCATAATATGCTAATTAGACTGGACATCCTTCCAGATGAAGCCGGGGTTGCGAGGGAAGCCCAAGTCACGAGTGCTAGAGGGAAGCCCGGTCCCGGGTGCCAGAGGGAAGCCGGTACCGGCAGCCGGGGGAAGGAAGGCCTACTCTTGCACGAATTCCGTGCATTGGGCCTCTAGTGTATATCATAAAATGATACATCTATCTCTAAATCTCCAAGTTCTATCAACTGACACACATACACGAATGTGCACACAGTGGAATTCTGATACAGAACAATTACCTATTTCATTCCTGTCGGTAGGTTCATCAAATTTTCTTCTTTTCCATACTGCCTCCCTCACACCCACTGCCTTACAAACACACATACACACATTCATACACACACACACACACACACACACACACACACACACACACACGTACGATAAAGGCATCTTTCCCTGTGCATAAAAGCAACAGTAAAAGAGCAAGCAATTTAAAAAATAGTGGGTTCAGCTTAGAGGAATTCTACCATCCTTATAGTCAAACATAGCTCTAAAGAAAGCTCAGGCCACATTAAGTTTATGATTTTATTTATGTATCCTCTCCCCCCTCAACATAATTGCCAGGGAAGTTCTATAAATGTTAGTACTATACTTATTTAAAACATTGTATTATTACATTGTTTCTCTGTTGTAATGGTCTATGCAGCAGAGCACTGAAATTATATGTCACAGTTAATATATTAGACCCAAGGGAGCATGCTGGCTTCACATGGGACATGGCAAACTTCCCAGAGTCACTAAATGGACTATTTGGGAAAGACCATGCCCAGAAAAATGGTCACTAGGAAATACCCAGGGGGTTTATTTGTACCCTAGGCTCACCTTGGCAATGCTTTTAATCTATCAGCTTAGCCAAGATTAGACATTAGAAAGTGATATCTGAGTTTTTCAGGAAGAATTTTTCTTTCAATCTCACAAAAAACTCCATGGATTTATATTGATCTGCTTTCCTCACTGGGAAATGAATTTGGATGACATCTACTATTCTTTATTATGATTCTAGAGGCCTGGTGCACAAAATACGTGCACGAGGAGGGGGTCCCCTCAGCCCAGCCTGCACCATCTCCAATCTGGGACCCCTCGGGGATGTCTGACTGCCAGTTTAGGCCCGGCAGTCAGACATCCCTCTCACAATCTGGGAATGCTGGCTCCTAACTGCTCACCTGCTTGCCTGATTGCCCCTAACTGCCCCCGTCAGTCTGATCACCCTTAACCTCCTCTGTCTGCCAACCTGATCACCCCTAACTGCACACCCTGCCAGTCTGGTTGCCCCACACTGCTCCCCTGCTGGACTGGTCACCCCTAACTGCCCCCCCACGCCACTAGCCTGGTCACCCCTAACTCCCCCCCCACACTGGCCTGGTTGCCCTTTACTGCCCCCCTGCTGGCCGGGTTGCCCCGTGCAACCTGCTGTTCAATTGTTTGGTCATTTCTCACTAACCCACCCAGCTGGCCTCGTTGCCACAAGAGGACTGCTGTTCGGTCATTACTGCTACTGTGACGATGTCCCAGACAATTTGCATATTCCTCCATTATTAGTATAGACTAGAGGCCCGGTGAACAAAATTTTGTGCACTCGGGGGGACGAGGGGGTCCCTCAGCTCGGCCTGTGCCCTCTCGCAGTCTGGGACCCCTCGGGAGATAACGACCTGCTGGCTTAGGCCTGCTCCCGGGTGGCAGAGGGCAGGCCCAATCCCTAGGTGCAGCCCCTGGTCGGGCTCAGAGCAGGGCCGATTGGGGAGTCAGGGCGCCGCCCCCTGGAATGCACAGAGCAGGGCTATCGGGAGGTTGTGATGCCACCCTCAGTCACACTCAGGGTAGGGCCAATTGGGGGGTGGGGCACCGTCCCCTGTCACACTCAAGGCAGGGTCTATGGGGAGGTTGCGGCGCCACCCCCTGTCACGCACAGAGCAGGGCCAATCAGGGGGTTGGGGCTCTGTACCCTGTCATGCACAGAGCAGGGCACATCAGGGGGTTGGGGCG
>NW_006298312.1:5778012-5782424 GCF_000327345.1 Myotis davidii
AGGGGATGATGGCTGTTTGCAGCTGGTCACACACCATTCAGGGTGGGGGTCTCCACTGGGGTGCCTGGCCAGTCTGGGTGAGGAGCGCGGGCTGTTTTCAGGCTGGCCGGTGATGGAAGCTCCCAACCGCTCCTTTTTTTCTTTGTAATTCTGGGCCAGCGTTAGCTCTGAGGTTCCAGCTTTTAGGCCTCTGCTGCTGAAAGTAGGTAATCGAAACAATGTATAACTCCAGCTCTGACTCCAGCTCTGAGATCCCTGCTCGCTGAAAGCTGGTTTCTGGAGTTTTTTTTTAGCTTCTATATGTTACTATGTTTCAAACTGCCCGCTCAGAGGCCTGCAGCGGCAGGCAGGGAACGTTGGAGTCCGTCGTCACTGAAGCAAGCAAGCCTCATGTTCACTTCAAGCTGCCTTGCTGCCGCCCGCCATCTTGGCTGGCAGTTAATTTGCATATTGCCCTGATTAGCCAATGGGAAGGGTAGCGGAGGTACAGCTAATTACCATGCTTCTCTTTTATTAGATAGGATTGCTAAAGGTCAAGCTACGCCATGGGACAATTATTTTGTCCTTAAACATTCAGGTGGCATCATCAATATCCAGGTTACCACCAGCAATACTGGTAGGAGGAGGATGATATTTTGGAATGCTTAGTAAAGTCCACCTAATCTGACTTCACTAATAAGAAATTTGTTATAATTCAGACAAAGACCGAGTTGAACTTTAATTTTGTGGTCTGAATGAGAAATGAAAATATACTTATACTTTAAGTGAAAATATTAACCTATTCAAACTAAATGTAAATTGTTTAAGTACCTTATGACAGTATTGGCAAATTCATAGAGACAGGAAGTAGAATAGAGGTTACCAGAGGAACCTGAAGGGAGGGGATAGTTGGAAGTTATTATTTAAGGGTTATAGAGTTTCAATTTGGGATGATGAAAATTTTCTGCAGAGAATAGTTGTGATGGATAGATGGTTGCACAACAATGTGAATTTATTAATGCAACTGAACTGCATACTTAAAATGGCTTAAGTGGTAAGAAGAATAGTAGTAGTAGTAAATGCAAATAATTACTTCAAATCTTAGTTTGGCTATTATATTTTTCAAAGTAGAACATGTACACCTTAAAATATATACTCTAATTTTAACACATCCCACAATTTAATTCTACCCACCACAAACAGTTATTCCCAGGTAATCTGAAATATACATAATGAGCCACAGGACTGAATTAGCAATCAGACTACCCAGATTGATTCCTCACTTCACCAGTTTCCAGGTGTGAGGTCAGACGAGCTTCCTAATTTCTCCCTGTCTCACTTTTCCCCTCTAGAAAGTGATTCCAATAACAGTGATTACTTGTTAGAATTATTGTGAGTAAATATGTGACTAATATATAGAGAGCACTTTACATGCAATGAATGAAACTAGATAACAGTTTGTCCCCTTGTACAAAATTTAATTCAAAAAGGGGCAAATATCTAAATATAAGATCTGAAACAATAATGTACATATAAGAAAACATTAATAGTAAATTTATGGACCTTGGTCATCCTATCAAATAATAGACAAAGATTGAAATTAACCATACCTCCCCTACACTTCCCATTGTCTAATTAGCGAGATATGCAAATTAACCACCAACAAAGATGGCGGCCGGCAGTCACACAGCTGAAGCGAGCAGGAGGCTTGCTTGCTCCAGTGATGGAGGAAGCCAAGCTTCCTCCCTGCTGCGGCCGGGCTCTGAGCTCCGCTCTAAGCAACAAAGTTTCAATTATAGGAGCTAAATAAACCCCAGATACCTGCTTTCAGCAGCCTGTGGCCTCGGAGCTGGAGCAGCAACAAAGTTTCAATTATAGAAGGTAAATAAATCCCAGAATAAAAAAAAAGAAAAGAAAAAAGGAGAGTCTGGGAGCTTCAGTCACTTGTGGGCTTGGCCAGCCTGAAAACCTTCAGCCCGTCATCCAGACTGGCCAGGCACCCCAGTGGGGACCACCACCCTGAAGTGGATGCGAGCAGCCTGAAAACAGCCATCAGCCCCTCATCCAGGCTGGCCAGGCACCCCAGTGGGGACCCCCACCCTGAAGGGGGTGTGACCAGCTGCAAACAGCCATCAGCCCCTCATCCAGGCTCACCCAGTATTACAAATAGCCTTTGCCACTTTGCCAGGAACCCAATCAGGCCCCCCACCCTGATCTGGGACACCCTTCAGGGCAACCCAGCCGGCCCCCACCCATGCACCAGGCCTCTATCCTATACTAGAGGCCCGGTGCATGAAATTCATGCACAGGTAGGGTCCCTAGGTCTGGCTGGTGATCAGGGCCGATCGGAGCCTTCATGCTGCCAGTTGGGGCCTTCCTTCGTTCCGTGCTGCCCCCTGGTGGTCAGCGTATGTCATAGTGAGTGGTTGAACTCCCCTGTCAAATTCCTGAGGAGACAATTTGCATATTAGCCTTTTATTATATAGGATAATATGCCAGTTGACTTATTGCCCAAAGGCGAACTGGTTGGCAGAATAACTAGTCTCAGGGAATGCACTCTTGGAGCCAATGAAGAAATTGTGGTCAACTCAATGAATGTTACTGTCATCTATCATGTACATGGTCCCCAACTCCCCGAGTGCACAAATTTTTTGCACCGGGCCTCTAGTATAGAATATTTTATGAATTTGACCCCAAAGCCAAGGGAAGTAAAAGCAAAAATAAATGAACGGGACTATATCAAACTAAAAAGCTTCTGCACAGCAAAAGAAACAGAGAACAAAACAAAAAGACAACCAACTGAATGGGAGATGATATTTTCAAACAATGGCTCCAGCAAAGGGTTAATATGCAATATATATATATATATAAAGAACTCATAAAAACATGAGACAAACAAACCACTTTAAAAATTGGCAGAAAATTTGAACAGACACCTCTCCCAAGAAGACATACAAATGACCATCAGATATATGAAAAGGTGTTCGATTTCACTAGCTATTTAGGAAATGCAAAATCAAAACTACAATGAGATACCATTTCACACTTGTTAGAATGGATATTATCAACAAGACAGATAATAACAAATGTGGGAGAGGTTGTGGAGAAAAAGGAACACTCATTCACTGGTGGTGGGAACGTAAACTGGTACAGCCACTATGGAAAATAGTCTGGTGGTTCCTCAAAAAACTAAAATTACAGTTACCATATGACCCAGCTATCCCTCTTCTGGGCATCTACCCAAATTTTTTAAAAAAAAAACACATTTATTTGCAAAGATATATGCACCCCTATGTTTATTGCAGCATTATTCAAGATGGCTAAGACATGAAGACAACCAACAGAGGGTTGGATAAAGAAGATATGGTACATAAATACTATGGAATACTACTCAGCCATACGAAAAATTAAATACTGCCATTTGTGACAACATGAATGGACTTTGAGAATAAAAGAAGTCAGTCAGAAAAATCTAAGAATGATATGATTTCACTAATATGTGGGATATAAAACTGAAACTCATGCACACAGATAATAGAATGGTGGTTACCAGGAGACAGTGCATGTGTGTGTGTGTGTCTGTCTGTGTGTGTGTGTGTGTGTGTGTGTGGCAGGGGATGGGTGTTGGAAAGGGTAAAAGAGGCCAAATATATGGTGACAGAAGACAATTTTACTTTGGGTGGTGGGCACACAATGCAATATACAGATCACGTATCTTAGAAATATACACTTGAAACCTATATGACCCTATTAACCAATGTTACCCTAATAAACTTCATTTTAAAAATTAAAATAAAATAAAGGAAAAAATAGAGAGAACACTTTGAAGAGTTCCTGGCATATAGAAACCATTAAAAAAATGTTGGCCAACATATTCTGTAATGGTCTAACAAAAAAATTAAGCTTTATTTACATGGTAATAAAGTAAGGATGGACATTTTAAAAATAATATACAAAGAAAACTATTGATAACCAGCAAAGAAAATATGCAAAAGAATTTGCAAAAAAAAATCTAATAAAACTATTATAGTTGTGTATGTTTAAAATTTTATAGAGGATTTATTTTTTTCCATTATACAATAATTCTACAACTCAGAAACAATATTTATGTACATACCGTATTTGCCGGCGTATAAGACGATTTTTGGCCCTGAAAAATATGCCTCCAAGTGGGGGGTCGTCTTATACGCCAGGTACACTTCAGATAGACTGCCCATAGTGCTTGCCCCGTGCCATAGTAGCCTCCCGATGCTCGCCCACTTCATTCCACATACCGTTCAGGCATCAGCAGCGCTGCTGGGTGTATGCTCGGCTGTTATGCGATTTTGTTGTTATGCGATTTTACCACACTCGCAAAATCGCACACAGCCGACCATACACCCAGTATGATAGCGCAAAATCGCGAATCGCGATACCATACTGGGTGTATGGTT
>NW_006298312.1:5782564-5787109 GCF_000327345.1 Myotis davidii
ATCTTACTTCTATCATTGACAGTCCCTCTAGGTTGTGGGCTGCTTGCCTGTGTTCCTGAGAAGCATCTATGGTACCAGTCTATAGAGTGTGTTTTCTTTAGTGAATTACCGGTATGTTTACCGGTAATAAACTTGCACTGTTTTATGTATATGTTTGATTACATACAGCCTTGTGACAGTTTTCCTGCATGTCATAAGCATTTGAATATAAATTAAAATGTTAAAATCAAATCTGATATTGTTTTACCTTTTATTTGGTGTGTGGAAGGTGTGCGGAAGAGGGAGTAGTCTTATACGGCGAGTATATAACAAACTCTGTATTTTGAGTGGAAATGTTAGGGGGTCGTCTTATACGCCCAGTCGTCTTATACGCCGGCAAATACGGTATGTCCTCTAAGCAGTAGACCTTGTAGGATTACAAATAGCCTTTGCCACTTTTCATTTGAAGACTATTAATGAGCAACAACTTTAATTGTTATTTATTTATATTTAAAATTGAATGAATATATAGATAATTTTAAATTTTTGCTATGTCTATAGAAAGAAATATTAAACTTGTAATGTTACCTGGTCATATGTTTTCTAGAAGTATATGAAATGAAATTTTATCACAGAAAATGTTAAAATGTGATAGAGCATGAATAATGAATATTAGGAATAGTCATTACCTATTAACCATCACTTATCACAAATACAATAGAGTCATTATTCCTTTTTTCAAAAATCTTATTCAGGGGTCCAGCCTTCCTATGAAATGACACTAACTAATTGTTTATTGTTATACCAAAATTTTCTCCCACTGTTGACAAACCAATCACAAGGATACACATCAGGGATGAGACCATTTCTTCTACTGATATCTTAGGCAATTTCTGCTACATATCTTAGCAGGAAGCCTGTAACAGTTTGAACAGAGTTGTGCACAATATGTGCAGTGCACCCAAAACTCATTAAGTGCCTTTGTCTCATGCATCTTATGAAACACAATATTGCACCCCTGATGAGCAATGCCTCCAAATGTTCTGTTAACATTAAGATCACCAGAAGCCATTAGTTTACTAGTCAAATTACATCTCTCAGCAGCATTTAGTTAATGATCTAGGAATGATCTGCCCATTGGCAAATATAAATGAAATTTTAATAAGTATTTTCCAGGTACTTCAGACATAGATTAAGAAAGTACTAATTTGTTACAGGATGAGACTTTAACTTAAATGTAACACATTCTATATATTTTTTCCAAGTGTGAACAAGGTTTTCATAGCGCTCTGGCTTCATTAAAAGACTACTTTCAATTATGGAAAGTCTTCAATATTTGGCTCAACCTTCTAATTATGTGCCTATTGCCAGGTCCACATTTTACTTTGCCTCCCATGCTATCATTCCACACCTGCATTTTCCTATGTTAAAGTCTACTCCTTCATTATTAGCTCTAGAAAAACCTACTAATAGCCATTTCCCTCTCTGCAACTTCATTTGAAAATGCACTCCATGGATGAATTATCTCTGAATAGCAAGAAGGCAGAGCAACTTTCTCTTATCCCTGTTGTTAAACACTCTCAATAGACCCTGATCCACAAAAGGAAGGTACTGTATTTCTTTCTGGCTTTACAAGTTTAATAAATACGTGCATTATTTAAACTTACATTTGAAAATCATGCTTGTTATTTTTTTTTTTTTGTACCAGATTACAAACCAAACAGTATCAAGCTCTTTGCCTGACTTGGTATAAAATCTAGATCATCACCAGATGCCAAGATGCACTGAACAAGGTCTTTGCAAATCATTATGTACAAAATTTGATAAGCATAATAACCAACCTGGCTAAACAAAATACTTAAAAAGTTATGTTCTTCAACATCAGTGATTTCTTCAACTCAAGAACCCAACTTCCTTATTTTTATCTTTACCTGAGACACATCCCTGATTGATAGGTAAGCAATCTTTTTCTTATAATGCCAAAATCAAATGAGCTACATGACAACCTGAACAATAAGGTAAAAATTGATCTTTAAAGCTAACAAAAAAATCAACAAAAAAAAGATAAATTTAATCATCAATTGTGGACAAGGCCATCACATGCAGTTCAAAATTCAACTACATTTGATCTAACAACCAAGCAAGAGGTCATTTTTTTTCTTTCTTTTGTCATTTGTTAAATTTTATTCACCCAGGCTCTCTTAACTCAATTTTAACAATATTTTAAGGCAGTGACAATAATAACATTGCATTTATTGGATTGGAAAATAATTCTGATTTAGAAAATATACCATTGCACATTTTTATTGGTTTTATTTTCAATAGAAATGAGCTAAAATAAAAAAGCATATTTTACAAGTGTAAACTCCTCAGGCTCTGAACATATCACAAAATAAAATATTATTTCCAGATTTGCCGATAGACAGTATTAAGGAAGAAGGAAAATAAAATGATTTGAACAATCAAGCAGCTGAGCTCATCATTAAATAGAATCCATAAGAATGATAGGTCATATGCTACAATGGTTATTTTTGGCAAGCTGAACATGGCAATATTATAAGATGAGCCTTATTCAGTTTCTCTGACTGATGATTCACAAAAAGGCCACAAACAAATGAAGGCTTAGAAAAACTTCTCAAAAGTTAGGTGCTCTGTGAATTTTATAGCAACTGCAACTTTTCAATAACACACACACACAAAAAAAAAATTTTTTTAAAGACCCAATAATGAAGTACTAAAAAAAATGAAAGTTCAAAAATATTTGTCCCCTGCCCCCGCCGCCCCCCCCAAAAAAATTCAAAGTTAGACAAAACAAGGAAATAAGCAGCCTGGAGAAAATACATGGCATGAAGCCTGTGCTATAAGCATAATAACTGATTCTGAAGCCAGACTTAATGGGGTCACATTCTAGCTCTAGCACCTTCTGGCTGAGTGTCTCCTGCCTCTCAAGTGATAAATAAGGAGAGAAACAGTACCTACCTCACAGGTTTCTGTGTTAATACAGTTACAGCTCTTAGAACAGAGCTGGGCACATAGAAAATTCTCTCCTATATAACAAGCCCTAATATACAAATCAACCGAATGGCAAAATGGCTGGTTGCTATGACATGCACTGACCACCAGGGGCAGACACTCAACACAGGAGCTTCTCCCCAACCCCACAGAGGGAGGTGACTGGCGGCGGAGGCTGGGGGTGGGGCCAGCCAGCAGGTGGTGCCAGAACATCAGCCAAGGCAGGTGCCAGCCGGAGACCCCTAATCGCACTGCCTACCAGTCACCCCACAGATGGCCCTGATCACTGGCCAGGCTTAGGGACCCTACCCTATATATTGGGAACAGTCTCTTAGATTAAAATATTAAAACCTGGTAAGGCTACTCTAACACTGAAAAAACAGGATGATGCAGCGATGACATGCATGGACTCCAGCTTGCACATTTTGTGGTCAGCCCTGATTCTGACACTATAACTATGTGACAAAGCCAATTGCTTAACTTCTCTCTGCTTCAGTTTTTCCACCCATAAGATGGGGAAAATCTGCCTCAGGTTCATGTTATGTACTACTTTTTATAATCAGGGCAAAAAAATGTAGGTGCCCATACAACAGCAAGATGCCTTTCACCTGTATAAAAAGTATGGTCACTGGTGCATGCAGTGTCCAGATTGCAAGAGGGATGTCTGATGGCCGGTTTAGGCCCAACATCCCCTGAGGGGTCCCGGATGGCGAGAAGGCACAGGCTGGGCTGAGGGAACCCCTCCCATACACAAATTTTGTACACTGGGCCTCTAGTATGAGATAATGATGGTGATGATGACCACTCAGAAGCTTTCATGTCACTAGTGCATTTTCTAAAGGCACCACCAGATTAGTTTGTGTTTGTTTCTTTCATTTGAGGTTCTTTTGGCCAAAAGAACTAAGTAGCTGCTTGTTTTCCCATATCCCTAATGGAATGAAACTTATCCAGTACGTGAAGCATTCTTTTTAGAGGAGTTCTTCAAAAGTTCCCAATGTAATGAGTCCTTTGGGATGAAAAATGGTCTTCAAGTGAAAATTGAAGTTAAAAATAAATTTTAAAATATTAAGAGAACTATGATAATAACTTTGAAAATTAAAATAATTACAAAAGGTGAGGATGGCAATTTCTAATATGGCAATATTGTCTAAAGTGAGTGCTAGTTAAAAGTCACAGGAATCTACAAAAGACTAAGTATTCTATTATACATTACTAATTAGAGTAAATAGGGATGACAACATTTCTACACAAGTTATGCAAAGAGAACATAATGCAAATATATTCCTATAGCTATCTTTCTTATCTTACTACTGCATGTCTAAGGGACAGGGCAATCCTGCCGGAAGCCGGTCCATCCTTGCTGCTTGACACAGTCGCTGCAGGAAAGAAACATCTGCACAGCATATGTTTCAAGGGACCTGGCGTATATAGCATACTGCTCTTAATATGTTTGCTCCCCTTAGCACTGTGTGTTTTAACCAAGGTCACCTCTCCGAGAAAGGTAATTTCCCCAGGTAGGGATTTCCCCCTGAAGTTAGGGAGGCTGGGCTGGCT
>NW_006298312.1:5789177-5811877 GCF_000327345.1 Myotis davidii
CCCTGAAGTTAGGGAGGGAATAATTACTGCCAGGCGGGTAATTAATCACTTTAACTACGAACAATCATTCTTAAGCTACATAATCTTTACTCCCTGGAATGGAGATAAGAAACGCCCTAACCTTTGTAATAGAAATTGACAGGATTAAAATCAACTGGTATAAATACGGATGTAACAAGACAATAAACACCAGAACTTCTCTGGAGATCCAGACCAGAACTTGGCTGGAGGTCCTGGGTAGGCTGCTGATCAACTGAATGCTGTCTCCGTGCCATTCCTTCTTCGCCGACTCCGTCTACACCTTTGGGAACCCCTGGACCTGCTGGGGTTGGACCCCGGCACAATCCAGTCTTTATTATTAGCCTACAGACTTGACATTTGTTTTATAAAGGAACTGTCAATAAAGAAACAAGGAGCTCCCAGAAGTTATCCTTTCCACTAAGCAACTCATTTACTATTGACACATGAATTTCAAAATTTCTCAACATGAAATCAGAAGCTTGTATCACTCTAGACATGGGATGTCAAATAGTCAACTAGGAGTGTCCTGGCAGTAAATGTATTTTGAACAAGAAGACATTTCAAAACATTTTTTGTTGTGTTCTAATACTGTTTCAATCACTTTGCCCTAATATTCCTACCATGTTAGCATTCTCTCACTGGGATGAACTGGTCAAAGATATTTCAAAAGAGATGTATAATTTTAAGGAACCCATTCCTATTGGTCCCTAATCTTACAAGCTTTTCTTTCAAACATCCTAACAAGCTGGCTATTATCATACTTGGCTACTATTTACATATCTATATATGTATATATAAAAGCCTAATATATAAAAGCCTAATACATATATATCTATATATGTATATATAAAAGCCTAATATGTAAAGAGTCCCCTCAGGAGTTCGACCAACTAGGAGTTTGATCACTTGCTCTGACTTGCTCTGACCACCTGGGAGCAGTGCAGAACGAAGGAAGGCCCCAGCCGGCAGCTGCCGGCAGCTGCTAAGGACCCTACCCATGCACAAATTTCATGTACTGGGCCTCTATATTTAACATAAGAGAATATAATAATGATAATATACTGTCATTATTATTCAATCCTTTTCTGCAGGGTCAATTGCCATTATGGAACATTACTTGGCAAAAAGCACAATACCCTCCAGCATCACTTCTGCTGTAGCTTTCTAGAAACACCAACTGCTGCGAGCCTCGTGGGGCTGAAAACAATTTTACAAATACGGATGAGTGCTTCATTTGTGTTTTGTCACTTAATAGTCCTCAACAGAACCACTTCTGCACTGATTATTCCTGGTGCTATTCTATTTTGAAATTATTCCTCTGACCAAAATTTATGTTGAAAAAAATCACAAAGACTGACAAATGCTACCTGTTCCCATAATACGCTCTGTAATAGCATTTTCTCCAAGGGACAGGCCAATCATTTTTCCTTTGGAACACTCTTCTTATGAAAGGTTATTGTAGATATGTAAGGTCCTATTTGCTAAATTAAATATGATAGGATTTCTGTGAAGAAGTTAAGTTGCCTATATGAGAATCACTGTTTCAGATTTTGCAGGGATTTTGGAATCCTACTTTGAAATGAAATTCAATAGAAGAAGACATTATGGCCAGGATCACTCTAGCTAAATGGAAAAGTGAAGCAATTATTTCCTACAGAGAGCATTTAAAAGAAACCAGCTATAGTCAATTCTCTAGATAACATATATAAAAATAATGTCTGGAGTTTGATTTACTTAGAAAACCCTCACCTTTCTTTCAGCTGTTTGATTTTATGGACTTGACCTTAGATAACAGCAGAAATATAGACTTCAGGTAAATGAAACCAAATTAGCACATGAACATTTAGTGTTTCCAATTCTAATGATTTCTTGGTTAACTAGATTTTACTTCACTTTCTCTGATGAGAAGAAAAATAATTATTAGTAATATATTAATAAATTATCTTCAAAATCATGTATTTGACAGTTTAAGATAAAGTTTATGCTACATAAGTTTGCATTTTACTGCCTTTTTTAACAATTTATAAACCATGTTGACACTTTTAAGAAAAATGTCCATATTAACTTAAGTTCAAATTTTACTGTTTTATTACCTCTATTATGTATTTTGAAAATGGGAATCTTTTTGCCTTAAAATAACCAGGTAATAAAATAAAGTAGTAAAATAAATTGAAAAGCCATGTATCTGACTCTATATTTCAAACCATTAAGATTAAAAATCAGAAAAAAAAATTGACTTCTATTCATAACCAATAAAAAAGGAAGAAAGCCCTCTTTATCATAAAAGTGTTTGGGTAGATCAGTATAAAAAATGAATAAATTCTGGTTAGTGAATATAATGGGTAGTTAATTATGCACCAATATTTGTAATAGCTGAACCCAGATGGCACTACATTTCTTTGTTTTATGTTTACTAAACTTTTTTTTACTAAACTTTTTCCCAAAGAGTGCTTATTTTTTTGAAAATGCTACATTAAAAACACTGTAGCATTAAAAAAAATAGGAATAGATAATTACCTCCACCTTTGAAATCTCAATAACATTCTAATATTAACAATGATCTGCTTTCCCCTATATCAGTGGTAACACAATTACTAAAAAATCCTGTTTGACAGAAATTCAACAGGAAGCTGAGGTAACATGCCAGAAATATGCTAAATACATTGTGAAGAAAAAAAAATACAAAAAATTATAAGAACCCTCTACACAATAAATCCCCAATGTTTTAGCAGAGGCTTTGTTATTGGCACTCATAATATTCCAACAATTGCTATGTTGTCTGTTAATCATCACTTACTAACTAAAATTGCTAAGGACATAAGTGATACCCATTCCAATGAAAATATTCAGTTAAGGATTTTAAAATCATTAAGATCTTATTCTTAATATTACTTGTTACATAATAAATATAATGAATGACATAGAATTCTGATCCTGAGACATAGCTAGTTAAAATATAAAAATATCACATCCAAATGTATTTCTGCTTTGTGCTCTTATTCCTCCAACTCTGCTACAGGTACAGTTCAATCTGATTTAAACATATCAAACTTTCCACCTTTGTAATTTGGATGCCATTTATCTTTTCTTCTTTCTGATCACTGTGACGAGGACTTCCAGTAATATGTTGAATAAGAGTGGTGAAAGCACACAGCCTTGTCTTTTTCCTGATCTTAGGAGCCTGCAAGTGGATAAGAAAACATAACCCATATATACTGTCTACAAGAGACCTGCCTCGGAACAAAATATTTACACAGGTTGAAAGAGAAGAGATGGGAAAAATATTCCATGCAAATGGGAAAAAAAAATGAGCTTGGATAGCAATATTCATATCTGACAAAATAGACTTCAAAATGAAGGCCACAAAAAGACATGATATATGGGACACAGCAAAAGCAGTCCTAAGATGGAAGTTCATAGCATTACAGGCCTACCTCAAGAAATAAGAAAAAAACTCAAGTAAACAATCTAACCCTACAACAACAACAATAAAATAAGATACCTAGGAATAAACTTACCGGTAACCAAGGAAGTAGAAGACTTATTATTGAAAAACTATAAGACACTGAAAAAAGAAATAGAGGAAGATACAAACAAGTGGAAGCCTATACTGTGTTCATGGATTGGAAGAATTAACATCATTAAAATGTCTATACTACCCAAAGCAGTCTATAGACTCAATGCAATCCTATTAAAACACAAACAGCATATTTCACAGATCTAGAACAAATATTCCAAATATTTATGTGGAACCAAAAAAGACCCCGAATAGCCACAGCAATCTTGAGAAAGGAGAATAAAGTTGGAGGGATCACAATATCAGCTATCAAAGCATACTAAAAGCCATTGTAATCAAAACATCCTGGTACTGGCACAGGACAGGCATATAGATCAATGGAATAGAATAGAGACACCAGAAATCATTCCATGCCATTATGGTCAACTAATATTTGACAAAGGAGGCATGAACATACAATGGAGTCTTTTCTCCACAGTCTCTTTGCCTGCCCAGTGTGGCTCAGTGGTGGATTGTCAATCTATGAACCAGGAGGTCAAGGTTCCATTCCCAGTCAGGGAAAATACCATTGTTGTGGGCTCAATCCCCAGAGTGGGGCATGCAGGAGGCAGTTGATCAATGGTTCTCTTTCATCATTGATGCTTTATCTCTCCATCTCCCTTCCTCTCTGAAATCAATAAAAATTATTTTTTTAAGAAAAGATAGTCTTCAATAAATGTTGTTGGGGAAGTTGGACAGGCATATACAAAAAGATAAAACTAGAGCACCAACTTACAGCATAAACAAAAACATATTCAAAATGGATAAAAGACTTAAATGTAAGTTGTGAAACCATAAAAATACTAGAAAATATTAGCAGTGAAATCTCAGACATCTCACATAGCATAATTTTCATAGATATATCTCCTAGAGCAAGAGAAACAAATGAAAAAAATAAACAAATGGGACTATATCAAACTAAAAAGTTTCTGCACAGCAAAAGAAACCATCAACAAAACAAAAAGGGAGCCCACTGTATGGGAGAACATATTTGCCAATGATACATCTGATAAGTCGTTAATTTCCAAAATATATAATGAACTCATACAACTCATCAAAAAGAAGACAAACAATCCAATTTTAAAATGGGCAATGGACCTCACTAGACACTTCTCCAAAGAGGACATACAGATGAGAAATTCTCAATGTCACTAATCATCAGAGAGATACAAATTAAAACTACAATGAGGTATCACTTCACACCTGACAGAATGGCTAAAATCAATACATCAGCAAAAAACAAGTGTTGGCAAGGATGTGGAGAAAAGAAAACCCTAGCACACTACTGGTGGGAATGCAGACTAGTCAGCCACTATGAAAAACCATATGGATTTTCCTCAAAAAATTAAATATGAAACTCCCATTTGACCCAGTGATCTCACTTCTAGGAATATAGCCTAAGAATACCAAAGCACCAATCAGAAATAATATATGCACCCCTATATTCATAGTAGCATTATTTACAATAGCTAAGATTTAGAAACAGCCCAAATGCCCATCAATACATGCGTGGATAAAAAAGCTGTGGGACAATTACACAATGGAATACTATATAGCTATAAAAAAAGAATCTCTTACCCTGTGAGATAGCATGGATGGACCTGAAGATTATTATACCAAGCAAAACAAGTTGGTTATAGAAAGATAAGTATCACATGATCTCACTTATTTATGGAATCTAATGAACAAAATAGACTAACAAAATAGGTCCAGAGGCATGGAGCAGATGCAGACTGACTAATCTCAGAGAGAGAGGATGGGAAGAGATTAAGCAAAGAACTAGAGGTCCAGTGCACAAAATTCATGCTGGGGGGGTGGTGGTCCCTCAGCCCGGCCTGCATCCTCTCCAATCCAGGACCCTTCGGGGGATGTCCAACTGCTGGTTTAGGCCCAATCCTGCAGGACATCCCCTCACAATCTGGTACTGCTGGCTCCTAACTGCTCACCTGTCTGCCTGCCTGATCGCCCCTAACCACCTCTGCCTCAGCCCCCACCACCATGGCTTTGCCCGGAAGGAGGACCAGAAGACCGGTAGATGTCTGGTCCCGGTATAATTAGCATATTACCCTTTTATTAGTATAGATATGCATAGCTCATGGACACAGATAATACGTGGTTAAGGCTTGGAGTGAGGTGGGGACTGAATGTAGGAGGGTGAAGGCAATAAAATGGGGGATATCTGTAATAATGTCAACAATAAAAACATGTGTATTTTTTAAAAAATTACTTTTTCTGGGAGTCTCCCTAACTCTAGACCTACCTTTATTTCAAATGGATATTTGAGAAAAATGATTTGTTTCAAACCAAATGACTAATATATCTAGGCATATTCACCAAGGTTCTAAATTTCAGTTCAGAATTCTGTCATTGTATTTCATTCACCAAATTATTTTTTAAATATGTTTTTATTGATTTTAGAGAGAAAGTATGGGAGAAGGAGAGAGAGAGAAACATGCCCAAATTTTCTTCCCCATACAAGAAATCCTTTTGAGAGCCTGCAATATGCTAGTTTCAATTTGGCCGAATTATGAAGAGTAAATAACGGATGTGTTAAAAGGCCTGAACTTAGCTTTACTTAATATGTACTCATTGTGTTAGCATTCTCTAGAGAAATAGAACCAATAGAATACAGACAGACAGGCAGACAGATATATTCCTACCTACCTGTAGAGATTTATAATAAGGAATTAGTTCATGTGATTACAGAAGCTGAGAAGTCGTAAGATCTGCAGTTGGTAAGCTGGGAAATCCAAGATAGCGGATGGTGAAAGCAATGGCAAAGTTCCCGCTGAACATTGGCAGGTTCAATACCCAAGGCCAGCCCAGGTTTTAGTCCAAATCAAAGGCCAAAAAAGAATGGCATTTCATCTCAAAGCAATCAGGCAAGAGGAGTTTCCTCTTACTGGAGGGAGAGTTAGCCTTTGTGCTCTGTCAGGACTTCAACTGATTGAATGAGGTTCACCTACTTTATGGAAGGCAATCTACTCAGTCCACTACTTCAAATGTTATTCTCATCCAAAAACACACTCACAGATACACCCAAAATAATGTTTGGCAAAATATCTGGGCACCTTGTAGCCTAGTCAAGTTGACACAAAATTAACCATCATACCCATCATGTTTCCAGATTGAATAACCCCTCCAAGCCAGTGATAATTCTGTTACACCTTTTCACACTTATTTCACTAATATAGAGGCTGATCCTTTGCTCTCAAAAATGGAAGTTCTCAGAGTGACTACAATACATATTTGTGCTATATCCTAAACAGGCAATGAGCAATCAATACCTACTAACATATTCAGTGGCTCCAGTGTCTACCTCTAATTTGATTTCTGTAGTTAAGCCAACCAATTTCTTTGAAACTACTGCTACTTCTTTTCCCCAGAAGTCTGTAAGAGTGATATTGTTCACTAAAAATGTGTTTCATTGGGTATTTCAAGAAATATAATGGTAATCCCACGTGAAAGCTCCATGAAATAGCCAATTAGATATAATGCTCGAACTCAACCTGATCATATGTCCAATCCATTAGATTTGTAACATAGAAAATAACTGCACACTTGTCATCCTGCCTTTGTCATTTCATTTCTATTACTATTATTAACACAGATGAAAGGACCCAGGAGTGGCACATAATAGCTAGAGAAGTTGAGTAAGTCTTAGAAGCCTTTTATGCTATGCCTCTAGCACAGAAAATGCACCTTTATAGTTGTTCAGATTGACTCATAATTAAACGTCATCTTAAAGGCAAAATATATGTATTTCCTAGTGAATAAATGGATATCTTATAAAAGATGGACTAATGGCATATACTTCAGTGAGATGTTATCATGGATATAACTGATAAAATATAACCTTATGTATTGGAGAAAATTTTTGAAAATATTCAGCTATGTCCATGAGCTTAAATAATTCATCCCAAGTTATTTCCCTCACAAGCATTCAGGTTATTCTACTCCCTTGAGACCATATTGGAATCAGGAGGTGAAAGTCAACAACTTTCAGTTAAAATTTCGGAAAGGCATTTACATGAAGGGATATAATAGTCTCTTCAACATTGATGTTACTTATTTGTATTACCTTCAACAACAACACAAGTTTCAAGTCTCATTGGAAAGGGATGGGATCAGTAGATGAGTGGATAAAAAAGCTGTGGCACATTTGCACCAGGGAATACTATGCATCAGTAGAAAGAAAGATCTCTTACCCTTTGAGACAGCATGGAGGGACCTGGAAAGTATTATGCTAAGCAAAATAAGCCAGTCAAAGAAAAGTAAGTATCAAATTATCTCACTCATATGTGGAATCTAATGAACCAATGAACAAAATAGATCCAGAGACATAGAACCATGAACAGACTGAGGAATCTCAGAGAGAAGGCAGGGGAGGGTGGGTGGAGCGGAAGAGATAAACCAAAGAACTTGTATGCATATATGCATAACCTACAGACACAGGCTATAGGATGGTGAAGGCCTGGGGCAGAGGCGAGGGTGAGCTAGAAGAGGTCAATGGGAAGGGGAGGAGGGGACATATGCAATATTTTCAATAATAAAGATTTTTTTAAGTGATAGGAAAACTATTTGAAAAGTATAGCTAAGTAGGAATGTGTAGCTATCCATACAGATTCCCTCTTGCTATAAAAAGTCCACTTCCAAAAAAACACATTAGGCACATATACTCAGTGTCTAGGATGCACAGTTTTAGAGGCTCATGAAAAATGTCTGATTTTTTTTGATCAGAAGAAAATAATAAAGTTAATGTCAAAGAAAAATTTCAATATATAAATATATTCTTCATATCAATACAATCACAAAACATATTTTTAAATAATTTTTAGGGATGATGAAGCCCATGAAGACAAAAGGGCTTAGAGCCTATAAAAGTTATAATGTAGCCCTGCTCCCAAAGCCATATTCACCCTATATAGCCCTGCTTCCCTGGTCATAGCTGATTGAAATATGGATAAACACTTGGCCTATGCCAGGTCTATCAGATTGTCTCCTATGAGTATAAAATTGAGATTTAAACATATCAGTATTTGTTCTGTTTGTGGAAACCTGTACCTTTGTAGGCTTTGGTGCAGTTATGTCTGTGAAAAAGTGAAGAATGTCTACAAAAGTAAAAAAGAAGAGAGATAATATGGCCTGTGAAAAAGAAGAATGAGACTTGGAGATGTTGCCTGAGTTCTTGGTGGTCTCCAGTCTCTGTATATTGAAGGCTGTTTATACAGGCTTTCTCAGATTCCATGAGGTGCTCCAGTATCCTTCCTTAAATTCCATGATTTGGCTGCACTATTTGAAATAATTTTCTGCTATTTTTAATCCAAGAGTACAACATTAGTTTGCTGAAGCTGTTATAACAAAGCGCCACAAATTGGGTGACTTAAACAACGGAAATGTATTGTCTCACAATTCTGGAGACTAGAAGTCTGAAATAACGTTATCAGCATGGTTAGTTTCTTTTGAGGGAAAGCTATGTTGCCCACCTCTCTCTTTGGCTTGTCAATGGCTAGCAGCTCTCTATATCTCTTCCTATTGTCTTTCCTCAATGTGTGTTTGCGTCCAAATTTCCTCTCCTTACAAATACAATAGTACTATTGGGTTAGAGCCCACACTAATAAGCTCATTTTCACTTGATTACCTCTCTAAAAACCCAATTGCCAAAGAATGTTACATTCTGAGGGGTTAGAACTTCAACATGTGAATTTGTGGGAAGACACAATTCAACCTATAACAAGCACTAAAACAAGAGGATGACCTCACTATATGAGTAGTATTTGTATTAGCTACTACTTGCCATTCAGAGATTTCACACACACACACACACACACACACACACACACACACACACACACACACCACAAACAGCTAGATTAATTTTAATAATCAGCATCCTCTGGTACAAATTGTGTGAACTACTTGCCTGAACTTTGCTACTATATAGCCAGTATTAGAGAAGATATTCTACTCTGCTTACTGCAACATGATCAATTTCAAAAATTAGTTAATGATAGTCGTTCTTTAAAGCCTAATCGCCAAACCTGGTGATACCTCTCTGGATTGTTTCAGATTGGGTCCTGGTAGAAAATTACCTTTCTAGATTCTCCCCTGTCTTACTATTCTGAGTCTCTACTGAAAACAATTTATGATCACATACTCTGTGGTCTCAACATCAAGACTGCTATTATAAATGATAACTTTCTCAGTCATTTGGACAGATTCTAAACTTAGCAGTGTAAAATTAAATGATTTTTATGTTATTAATGTCATGTAACACAGAAGTTCCAGTGTATAGCATAAGACCTAATGCAAACCTACAAAGATCTCACCTTAGTAGTGACCACCCCTCCTTGATATTATTCTTAGAATCTTACAAATAAGCTTAGGAATTAGTTCATTCCTCATATAACAACATATGGAGTCAGAATTTGGCTCACATGATTAGACTGAAGATGAAATTTTCACTAAACCATGAACTCTATATTTGGCAGAAGAAATGATGTCATCATGAAAACCATTGGCCCACTCACTCCACATCAGTATAAATCCTTGCTGAGGCTAGAGATTACGTTTTCAGTTTGGCCTTCCTTTTCATTACTGGAGACTTTGATTTCTTTTCATTACTTGGGGTTCTCTCATTTTCTTTCTCTACTTTCAATGTTCTGCATATATCACACGCCTGTATTTGTCTTTGATAATGGAAAAAAAGACTCATCACTTTCAATGCTCACTCAACATTCCTTCATTATCTTGGGAATATCTTCACCAAAATATATTAAAATGTCACTAGAGAAAAATGAATGCATATAGAATGTCTGAATATTGCTGGGCTAGATCTATATCTCTATCTCATTAGTTAGCATACAGCCTTCTAGATTTCAAACCCAGCAAAAATAAAAAAACAAATAGATTTGAGAACATCAGGCACGAATAGAAATGGTCCTTTCTCTGATTGTAATAATGTTCTACCAGATATTTACCGATTTATGTCTTTTTACTAATCAATTTTTTACATCATACTCAAGTAAATTTCATTTGTTTCTTCACTCCACAGATATTTTTTATTGTGTACCTTCTATGTGCCAGCAGCTACTATAGGCCCTGGGAACAAAGAATGAACAAAACCAGTAAAGTCCCACTTTCATAAAGTTTCCATGTTAGTGGGAGGTAAGAGGCAATAAGCATGTCAAATGAGTGGTAAGAACTAAGAAAATAATACACAAGAGCTAGAATGCATCATGGAGGCAGTCAGGTTGCTATTTTATTGAGGTGATATTAGAATAGAAACTTAAAGGACAATAAAGAAGTAAGTCACATGTATATCTGGGAAAAGAGCACCTCTGGCAGAATATGGAATATAAAAGAAAATTCTTTGCAATATGAACTGATCAGGACTGGCTTAGATGAAACGTCTTCTCCCAAATAATGAGCAGGTCAGAATGAAAAATCCTTTCAAATATTGTATACCATGTTATTTTCTAAAAATTTTTCAGAAGTTCTCTAAATATATTATTCATTTAACCCTTACTTATACTTTCTAAATTCTTACAAGTTTGTATTACAAAATCAATGTCTCTAAACTAAACTTCAGCTCTCTAAGGTTTTCTTTTTTTTTAACAATGGAGGGTAAGTTAGTGAGGTTACATTGTACTGCATAGTTGTTTGGTTACTTGCTAAGAAAACTTTCTGCAAGTTTCTAGACTGTGGGAGTAGAGGGAGAACAAGGAGCATAACAAATATTCTCCTTCTTATTTAAGAGCTTAGATTTCAAGTGACACGTGTATATTTCTAATATAGGCTGCTGCTCCTCATAGTAGTATGGATGTTTGCTATAACAAGATGCTATACTCATTGAAAGTGAAAGAAAATCCCTATCCTTTCAGGCAGCCACCAAAGGCAATCTGATAAATTTAGATGTTTGAACATAAGCAGGAGAAAAGGAATACTTACCAAATGGAGCAGAATACCAAATGAATGAGTGCAAGCTATTTTATTCTTTGAGAGGAATGAAATGCTTCATAGTTATTCCTTTTCTTTCATGTTTGTACCCAGTAAATGGTTCAATTAACATTAGGCATTTAGACATAAACATTACACCTCTTTCTTTGACTATAAGACCAGCAGGAAGATGAAGGAAACAGTAAAGATTGCTAGAGGTTCAAACTGATAAGAGTGAAAATGAGAGATGACACTCTCATCACTGGCTTTAAGCTCTTTCAGTTTCAACATTGATTTTTCTCCCCAAGTAAGTATCTTATGTGCAGGAACAGCAGATGAATTTACACACTGTAGAAATAATTTAGAATGCTGATTCCGTAATGTTTATCCCAAAACTAAGAAATATTGACCAAAACAATAGGAAAATTCCCATCCAAAATAATGTGAGCAGTTTGAAATTTTATTTTTGTGTCTTGCCTTTATTCTCAGTACCTCCTATAAAGAGCTTAGTAGTCACTCTTTGTCATTTATCTTCTCAGTGTTTACATGTATAACATAGTAAAGAGAAAAATAATCATTTTTAATGACTGAGACAAAGGGAGCTTAGCTAAAATGTTAAAGAGCTCAGTGGATTATTGAAGCAATTAAGCAAAGAATTTATGCAAAAATTCATAGATATTTATTTGGAATAAACATGTTTTTTTGTCAGGCTTTAGGCCTATATATTTCAAATAATCACTTTGATTCCTTCTTTACTCTTTATGGAGAGACACAGGCTAAGTAATCTGCATAACATATATTATCTATATGCTGCTTTCAGTACCATCATCTGCTTAATCAACATTTATGCTTACTTAACTTTTTTAATTTAAAAAGGAAGATTAATTTAGCCATTAATTTCTGATCTAAAAGTATAAGCTTCTACCTTGCCAAACAAACAACTAGCACTTGCAAATGACTGTGTGATTCCACTTGACTGATTTTTAGTGACAAACTGGCATAGTGACTTTAAGAAGGATAACATGATGCTACTGTAGCACAAAAATTTATCAGAAAAAATGTTTATTAAAAAAATAGAATACACTATTGCATCTCTTGCTTTCATTAAAACCATGTTAAAAGTAAGACAAGGAATGAATGGAAATAAAGAAGATATATTATGGATTAGTTTGTTACCATCATGAGTAGTTAGGTTTAATCATATTTATATTCAACTGAAATTTCCTAAATACCTACTACGTACCCAGCACTATGCCAAGTTCTTTCATCCTTCTTTATCTCATTATCTGTCATCAATTCCATTATGCTATTATTATCCTCATTTTATATAAGCAAAAACAAATAAACAAAAAAACAACAACCCAAGTTTCAAAGAAGAGACTTTAGATTATACAACTTTGTATGAAACTGGATATAAACCAGGGTTTCTAATGTCTTCATGTATTTCCAACAGCACATAGTGGTTTCGATATAGTGGACAGTTAGACAGACATGAGCTGAGTAAGAATGATAGGCCAGGTACTGGAGGTCACCAGAGAGGAAAGCCCCAGGTACCCAGCAGCCAGCAAAACTGCGGTGGGACCTTTCCTCCCCTAGCACATCACAGGCCATGCAGTTTACACCCCCTGACCTTTCATATCACTGGTCATGTGGTTCAGACCCTCCCCTGACCTTTCCTCCCCTCACATGTTTCTAGTCATGTGGCAGAACCCTTAGGGGAGGAAGAAGGGGGCCAGAGATTAGCCTCATTTGACTCCCATGCAAGACCCTACAGAACTGCTCTTTTAAGCATTCAGGACTAGAGATAACATCTCAGGTCCAGGCCCAAAAAAGCAGAAAGGCCATGCAGGGCAATGCCCAGGCTGACACAAGGACAAGGACCAGCTGCAATGACTAATGACCTCCTGACCTGGCACTAACCAATCAATGAAGACTACAATCCTGAAAGGATACACCTGGAAAGCTAATGAATATTCTATTGGGATCCTCCCCAGAGATCTCCAGATAAAAACACTCAAGACAAAGGACTCAGTGCCTCTCTCTCTCTCTCCCTCCCTCCCCTTGGAGCATGCCCCTTTCCTTCCCTCAGGAGAGTTTTCTTTGCCTTTCTTTCTCCTAAGCTCTAAGGGCCTGTTTTTTTGGCCTCTGTAACTTGTTTTTTTCTACCTCTGCGGCTTATAAACTTTTGCTTGTATTTGAGTTTCTTGGCTCTGAATTCTTTCCCAAACTCAAAAACCAAGGTCTAACATCTGGTGCTGTTCGCTGTTAACAGTTTGTTGATGTAATAAACATCCAAAGCTGTAGAGAATTTTTATAAGAGTTTATCTGTGCCAAACTGACAATTGCTGGGAAGCAATATCTCCAATGGCCTGGAGAATGACAGTTTTGCAGTTTCTTTGGAATTAAGGAGAAAACATAAAGAAGATGACATGAAGATGGGAGAAAGTAAGGCAGGGATTGGATTACATAATAATTACAAAATTATGTGCTCTCTTGAGTGCTGTTAAGCTTCTGAGATGTCTGAGAAAGAGACATTTCAAAGGTGTGTTAAGCTAGATGCACAGAAACAATGAAACAGGGCTTGTTAAACAAAGATAAACCTTTTGCTAATGCCTGGGGCATGTTCTCCACCATGGCCTGTCCAGTTCGGAATTTATCATCAGATCACCCTGTGAGGTCACTTTCAGTTAGAATATAGTGCTCCTTTTTTATCCACAGTTTAAAAATAATACGTATATTTTAAAACTTGATTATTTCAACTATCCAGTGGTTTAAAAGATGCACAGTATATGCCGTATTTACTATACCAGGCCTCACCATCATTAGATATGAGGCTTTGAGGAATTACGTCTCACATTATAGAGCAGGGCAATCATGTAAGCCAAGATGGATAGTAGTTTCAATACGGTTGTGGTAAAGAGATACAGAAAACACCACTGTGAAGAGTCAGTTTTGGAACTCCTTTATCTGCCTAAAAGCAGAGCCTCCCAAAAGAATTCAACTCTCATAAATCTCTCTGGAGAATTTTATGGCCTTGAGGAAGATGGAAAAAGACTACTTGCAGCTTCATAACATTGTTTCAAATTTTCTTATCTCCTTTTTGTTCCTCTAAGAACCCCTTTATTTTTCCTGAAGAAACAATTTTTTCTTCCCAGAAGCCTTTTCTCTCCCCTCCCTTACCCTTTTAAATTAGATAGATAAGACCCTAACTTTAGAGATGGAGTGAGATACACTTCTTTTGTGTCCTCCATGTCCATGGAAATAAACTTAGTGAGGTTATTTTCTCTTGTTAATCTCTCCTTTGTCAGTTTAATTCACAACTTTCAGTCACTTAATCTAAATAGGTGGAGAAAATTTTTTGCCTCCCTGACAGTTTGGTGATGGACTCCTCGATCACTTTGGAGGCTGCAGCAAAGATCTCAGGACAACAAAGCAAGCAAAGATGAATTTCTTTGCTCATGAAACTCCTCGATCTCTATGCAAGGGTCTGGTAGAATGAGGACAGTAAGAGTCTCTCCTGACTTTTCTTTCCAAGATTTAGATTAGCAGGAGGAAACACTTGAAGAAACTAATTCTTTAAGCATTGAGACTCGCTTGAGTACACTTGTTATAGATCCTTTCCTTCTCAGGAATTGCCATTCTGTCATGTTTGTTCTGTTTTGTATCCTGAGAGCTTGGTTTGGATCTAGAGAGCATTCTCTCTCTGGTTTTATGCCTCCTGGGTCTGCAATCAAAGGTGGCCAACCATCAGACTGGGGAGGGAAACCAATAATTTATAGTTGACTGTACAAATATGTGGATAGTCTGAGCATCCCATTTGCAGTTGGAGTCCTACAGATAATTTTCAGCTCTCAAGGAGTTCATCTAAGTCTCTTTTTTTCTCTAGTTATCTTTGGAAATTACTTTGGACTATGGGGGCTACATCTTTTGTATCCTCCTGGGAGATGCCTTTTGTGTCCATGGTTAAGTCATAAAAGGGCTTCTTATTGTTGAGTCACATTTATGGAACAATTATATCTTTGGTGATCCTAAATCATCAATATCCTGATAACATATCCTTTGATTTGGAAATACTTTTATATTTAAAAGGAATTTTAGAGAGCTCTAATCCTAGACAAATTTCCTATAGATACCTATAGGAGGATCAAATTGAAATAACAGTTATGTCGTGCCTAGTTTAAATACTCACTTGACAAAATTAAAGAACAGAAATCAGATTTAGTACAAAAATTAAAATCCAAAACGCACCATAAACTCTCTCAACCACAATTGTGTTGTAGTCATGTAAAAAGTCAATGACCCATGAAAACATTCCTCTTCACCAAGATAACTAATGGGCAGACCCTCTTCCACACCCTCCTGTAAATGATCAGAAGTTGGCTCAGGGAGGCCAGTATAAAAAGCCTGATAGTAGCTATTTTATGTCTCCCTTCCAAATGTTAACTGAGCTAAAATGGAATTATGTGCTCATAAGGAAAAAAATATATCCTAAAGTCTTTGGTAAACATCTTATATAAACATTCCAAAGGCACATAGCTCTAAATCCAAGAACACCAGAACACAGAAATCTATTCATGGCTTGGTTTGAAATTTTCATGATGTTAAAAAAATAATAAACAAATTCAAAATAATGTGATTGAGTGGGTGGGTCACCTCTTAGAATTATCAATGAGGCTATTACCAATTCTGTGAAAATAGCTTGCAAGAAAGCAATAAAAAGTAGGAATTAAAATTAATAATTTTCACCTTAAAAAATCAAGTCTTTGCAGAAATGGAAATATAACTTTAGGAGTAAAAAAGCCCACCCATTTTTCTTACAAACCACAAAGTTTTTCCCATTTCATTCATCTCAAGACACTTGAAGATACTCTAAAAAGCCAGAACCATGGAAAAAGGACTATCTTGCACTTAAAAGAAAGGAAAATGACAATTTCCTTAGGTCTCAGATTCCTTATTCTTAATTAGGTCTCAAACTGGGCCTATAAAAACTGCAGAGTCCTGGCTGGGTAGCTCACTTGGTTAGAACAACATCACCATATGCCAAAGTTATGGGTTGGATCCCTGGTCAGGGCATATACAAGAAGCAACCAGTGAATGCACAAATAAGTGGATGTTCTTTCTCTCTCTCTCTCTCTCTATGATTTTTGAAACTGCAGACTCCCAGCAAAAATCATTTTTTCTTCCTTCCCCATGCCAGTTTTTTAAAAAATTACAAGTTGCTTTTTAAATCTCAGAAATATAAAAACTAACTGAAATATTGTTTAAGTCCTGCAGTTTGGAAAAATCTTTAGTAACTAAGATTTTGCTAGTATTGGTTTATAAAAACAATTTGTATTCAGAGTTGTCAACACTAAATAAAATGCAGACATACAATTTTTATTCTACTTGGGTTTACTAGCCAAGTAAGCTTATGACATATCTAATGTATGTTTAAGATTATAAAATTTATAGATTTGATTTTAATCAAATTGAGTCATAGTTGTTATAGACTTTATTTCAATAATAATTGTGTTTTATATTTACTTAGAAGTAGATTCCAATTGAGATCTTATGCTCAATTAAGGATAGATACTCATTGAATATCTACAACATGTCTAAATAAAATAAAATATGGAAACATTAATTATTAAATATAAATTTTATACTTTTGGCTTCTTATTTTTATAGAGAGAGTAAAGATATTTGGGTTTTGCCACATTAAGAAATTATACTATAAAGAAGCTTATGTGAGTAGAAAATATGAAATGGTGTATTCATAAACTTGCTAATCCACTACAGATTACTGATTTATAATGTACAGTTCACATTGTTCACTTCCTCTTTTTCTCTGGAAATTAAGATTACTAAGGATTAAGAATTTTAATTAACATATGTAAATGAAAATACATATACTAAAAATAATAAAGAATGAAGGAAAAAATCTCTTAAGTATTTTAAAAATGTAGGGTATTTTTACTAAGGAAAAAAGGAGAGTTAATTGTGCTAAAGTAATTATATAGAGGTAGTTTAAAGGTCATTGCAGATGAAAAGATGAAGGAAATTACATGAATAGATATAGAAAGTTATAAAGGTTTGGTAGAAAACAAATATGTAGAAAGAGAATGGGAGAGACTGTTACCTCATGTAGTCAAGCTGGCTGAATGAATAGATTTATTATAAGGTTCTCAAATAAGTTTTAATTTCAATAATGTACCAATGCAAAAATTAGTGGGGGGGTTTTTTATTCTTTAAGGGACAATGGTTTGTTTTTGTTTTTAATTATTGCCCTTTTCCTATTAAGAGATTATAAAAGATCCTTTTATTTTTTTAACTTTTTTGACTCACCCAGCTAGGAAGCAAAGATTCTGTGTCTCATCAGAATAATTTTCTTTGTGTTGTCTTCATCATGTCAATTACTTAAGAGGACCTAGTCTTCTGGAGCTTTCTCAATGTTAAAAGAACTAATTTTTTAAAAATCATGTTACCTCCTGTATTTACTTTAAAATATCACTTCGGGTGAATAGATAACTAAGTATGGTTTCATCGTGATCTGTAATCCTATTAAATCAAGTGTTCCAATGTTCTGACACTTTTTACTGCTTTCCAAAATCAAATCTAAATAGAGTCTTCTTGACATCAAACTAACTTTGACATTTTAAGAGAGCACCTAGAAGAATTTGTTCTCAAAGGATTTGCTCTACCACCTTATAAAAACATAGATGTTAAACTAATTATATTTATATAATGCCAAATTTCAACCAATTGGAAGCATTGTGAAATAAGTAGAGACACTTAACCTTCTTAGGTTATATTTATATGCGTATATGTTATAAGTATTTCAGAAATTTTATAAAGTTCCTGACATTTGACAATATCCTTGCTGTCCATGATATGTCTTGGTATAATAGTATCAATCATCATTTAATTTATTAACAAAATGTAGTATGTGACAAAGACAACCAAATTCTCTTTCAATTATAATGAAAGTTCATCAAATATTTAACCATGATACTTAAAGCTTTTTTGTCATTCACAGTTATTGTTTCACTCTGATGCTTTCTTGTCTCAGAGATTGATGAAAAGGGCTATAATAGGTACTCTAAAGTACAAACTTCTGATAGCATTGCTGAGATGACTTTAAAATCATACACTGGATTTCCAAAATGGTTGCAGAGTAAGTGGATGATACACTGACATGTTTCCAGGACCAAACTGGAATTTCAACTAAAATACAAAATACAAAACAACAACAAAAAATCTTGAATAATCAACTGAAGATTAGCTGGAGAGAACCCTGATAACCAAGGACAGAAAGTGGAGACCACATAGAGACTGGTAGGAAATGTGGAGGTGCAAAAGGGCTGGCCATGCTCCTGTAAATAGCAGCTGAAGTTCCAGAAGGATGTCTCAGCTGTGGAGGGTTCTAACTGAAAAGTCTGGGGTCTAAACCACAAGTTGGGCTCCCCAGCCAAGAGAGCCAGAACTGAGAAAGGTGCTCACATAACATTTGGCTGTGAAAAATAGCAGAGTTTCTGTGTGCCACAAAGAGAAAGCTGGAAATGCAAGCAACTTCTCAAAGGGCCAATGCACAAAATTTCATGTATAGCTACTCACCTTGTACTCCAGCAGAGGGAGGATAGAGTGGACTGGAGATGTGTAAGCAGAAGGCAGGATTGGGGGCACTGGGGTTAGGCCTCAGAAGGTAGAAAGCCCGGTTTTCTGTGCTGAGTCATTCCTTCATGCTGCAGATGACATCTTTCTCCTGTGAACCTTTGATAACCAGTTGGTGCTTGCCTGGGGAAAAGGCAGTTGCCCTACCCTTTTGGAAAACCCATTACCCCAACCTGTATAGTTTCTGAGGCCCATTAAGAGACTGAGAGTAACAATCAGCCTACAGGCAGAAGCAATTGCCCCACCCAGTTGGAACACCTCTCACCCCACACTGTGGTCAATAGCCTGAGGATAATAAAGACTGAATACAATCACACTGGAGAAAGAGGTGGGTATCTGGGGACTTTGAGTATTTGTCTTATCTAATTCAGGGGATGGAACACATCTTGGTCTTTTCAGAAGTCACCCAGCCCCAACAGAGGGAGTCACAAGCTGAGGATTGCTGGTAGCTCCAAATAGGTCACTTACAGCCAGTAAGAAACAGTATCTGATACTGTCATGCACTAGAGATTCAGAGGCTTATCAGATCTACCTAATACATAGTCACAAATACAAACATGCAGCCAAAATGGGGAGACAATAACACAAGCACCAAACAAAATAACAAGAGAATTCTCCAGAAGAAGAGCTAAATAAAATGGAAATAAGAAGTTTATCAGACATATACTTTATAATAATAATGGCAAAGATGCTAAACAATATAAGAAAAGATATAGGAAGTATGAAAAATGGCATACCACTGATAAAGAACATAGTGGAAGGCAGAAACAGCAGCTTATGAGAAGCTGAAGTTTGGATCACTGGAATTAGAAAAGAGGATAGAAAAAAATCACTCAATCAGAGAACCAAGAGGAAAAAAATAATTCAAAAACAGGGTACAGCTTTGGGGAGCTGTGGGACATTATAAAACATGACAATCCTATATAATAAAGATGTAATATGCAAATGGTCCTGACATTTACATAACGACTGACTGCATAACGACCAGATCACGGATCAGCAGGAGGGTGGGGCAGTGAGCTACAAGTGGGGGGCGGAGAGCTACAGGAGGGGGCAGGGCTGCCGGAGAGCTACAGGAGGAGGCAGGGCTGCAAGCTATGAGAGGAGGGTGGGGGGTGGCCAGTGGGAGGGGGGTCAGGAGGGTAACAGCAAGCTACTGGTGCACGGATTTGTGTGCAGGGCTGCTAGTATTCACATAATAGGAGTACCAAAAGGGGGAGAACGTGAGCAAGAGCGAGAATGTGTTTGAAGAAATAATGGCAGAAAACTTTCCTAACCTGGTGAAGGAAAAGTATACAAGTTTAGGAAGCCCTAAAAGTTCCAAGCAAAAAGAACACAAACAGGCCCAGGCCCACA
The DNA here is from genome assembly GCF_000327345.1 of Myotis davidii. Lineage (NCBI taxonomy): Eukaryota > Metazoa > Chordata > Mammalia > Chiroptera > Vespertilionidae > Myotis > Myotis davidii. Next base: position 5,809,699 of record NW_006298312.1, read on the forward strand.
CACATCATAATTAAAATGCCAAAAATTAGAAACAAGAGGAGGGTGGGGGGTGGCCAGTGGGAGGGGGGTCAGGAGGGTAACAGCAAGCTACTGGTGCACGGATTTGTGTGCAGGGCTGCTAGTATTCACATAATAGGAGTACCAAAAGGGGGAGAACGTGAGCAAGAGCGAGAATGTGTTTGAAGAAATAATGGCAGAAAACTTTCCTAACCTGGTGAAGGAAAAGTATACAAGTTTAGGAAGCCCTAAAAGTTCCAAGCAAAAAGAACACAAACAGGCCCAGGCCCACACACATCATAATTAAAATGCCAAAAATTAAAGACAAAGAGAGAATCCTATATGCAGCAAGAGCAAAGCAATTTGTTACTTACAAAGCATCTCCCATAAGACTACTAGCTGATTTCTCATCAGAAATTCTATAGGCCAAAAAGAAATGGCATGAAGTATTCAAGATAATAAAAAGCAAGGATCTAAAACAAAGATTACTATATCCAAAAAGGCTATCATTCAAAATAGATGGTGAAAGAAGGAGCTTCCCAGAAGGAAAAAGGTTAAAGGAGTTTGTCACCACCAAACTTTGGTACTCCTATTATATGACTGCAAGAAATGCTAAAGGGACTGCTGTAATTAGAGGAAGAAATAGAGAGAGAGAGAAAAAAAACACATAGGCATAAAGAAATAAAATGGGAATAAATGGTACCTATCAATAATAACCTTAAATGTAAATGGATTAAATTATCCAATCAAAAGACAAAGGGTAGCTGAATGGATATGAAAACATAACCCAAATATATGCTGTTTACAAGAGACCCACCTTAGAACAAGAGTCACACATGATGAGAATGGAGGGATGAAACAAAATTTACCATGCAAATAGAAACAAACAAACAAAAAAGCTGGGATGGCATTACGCATATCTGACAAAATAGACTTCAAAATGAAGACCATCACAAGACACAATAAAGGGCACTACATTTTACTAAAGGGATCAATCCAACATATATATTTGCCCTCATAAACATATATGCACTCAATATAGGAGCACCTAACATTAAAAAAAAAAAAAAACTAGAGGAATTTAAGTGAGAGGTCAACAGCAATACAATGATAGTAGGGGACTTTAACAACCCACTGAAATCACTGGGTAGATCTTGCAGACAAAAAATTAACAAAGAAACAATGGCTTTTAATAACAAGCTGAATTAGAGGGATTTAATTGACATTTACAGAACATTTCACCCCAAAGCTACAGAACATACATTCTTCTCAAGTGCACATGGATCATTCTCAAAGATAGACCACATGTTAAGATATAAAACACGTCTCTAAAAATTCAAGAAGATCAAAGGTATGTTAAGCAACTTCTCAGATCATAATGGAATGAAATTAGAAATCAACTACAGTAAAATCATTCAAACTCATGTAGATTAAATAGCAGTTTGTTAAACACTGAATGGGTTGCCAATGATCAAGAAAGAAATAAAGAACTTTCTGGAAGAAAGAAATAAAAAACATCCTAGTAACAAATGAAAATGAACACACAACAACCAAAAACCTCTGGGACACAGCAAAAGCTGTCCTGAGAGGGAAACTCATAACACTACAGGCCGACCTAAAAAATAAAAAAATAATTAAAAAATTAAAAAAAAAAACAAGAAAAAATAATGATAAATTAGTTAACCCCACAACTTAAAGAATTATATAGGGACCAATAAGAAAATCCAAGCGTAAGTAGAAGGAAGGAAATAATAAAGATTACAGAACATTTCACCCCAAAGCTACAGAACATACATTCTTCTCAAGTGCACATGGATCATTCTCAAAGATAGACCACATGTTAAGATATAAAACACGTCTCTAAAAATTCAAGAAGATCAAAGGTATGTTAAGCAACTTCTCAGATCATAATGGAATGAAATTAGAAATCAACTGCAATAAAAACACTAAAAATATTCAAACACATGGAGACTAAATAGCTTGTTATTAAACAATGAATGGGTCACCAATGAGTTCAAGAAAGAAATAAAAAACATCCTAGTAACAAATGAAAATGAACACACAACAACCAAAAACCTCTGGGACACAGCAAAAGCTGTCCTGAGAGGGAAACTCATAACACTACAGGCCGACCTAAAAAATAAAAAAATAATTAAAAAATTAAAAAAAAAAACAAGAAAAA
>NW_006298312.1:5812382-5821705 GCF_000327345.1 Myotis davidii
ACAAGAAAAAATAATGATAAATTAGTTAACCCCACAACTTAAAGAATTATATAGGGACCAATAAGAAAATCCAAGCGTAAGTAGAAGGAAGGAAATAATAAAGATTAGAGTATAAGTAAATGACAGAGACTAAAAAAAAATACAAAAAAAAATTAATGAAACCAAGAGCTGGTTCTTTGAAAAGAAAAACAAGATTGGTGAACCTTTAGCCAGACTCACCAAAAAACAAGGAGAGAGGAACCAAATAATTAAAATTAGAATGAAAGCAGTGAAGTAACAACAGACATCACAGAAATGCAAATGAATATAAGAGAAATACTATGAGCAACTTATTCCAACAAGGTGGACAATATGGATGAAACAGACAAATTCCTAGAAAAATAAAATCTTCCAAAACTGAGTCAGGAAGAATCAGAAAAACTGAATATGTCAATAACAATTGAGGAAATTGAAGCAGTAATAAAATAAAAAAAAACTCCCAGCAAACAAAATCCCTGGTCTGAACAGCTTCATAAGGGAGTTTTACAAACATTCAAAGAACTATCACCTATTCTCCTCAAAATATTCCAAAAATTTCAAGAAGAAATACTTACAATTTATTTCTATGAGACTGGCATTACCCTAATTCCAAAACAGATAAAGACACTACAAAGAAAGAGAATTACAGACCAATATCCCTGGTGAACATAGATGCTGAAATCCTCAACAAAATTTTGGCAAATTAGACCCAGCAATATATTAAAAAGATCATATATCATGACCAAGTATGATTTATTCCAGGGATACAAGGCTGGTCCAACATTCACAAATCAATAAACATGATATATCACATAAACAAAATGAAAGGACAAAGTTCACATGAACATATCAATACATACAGAAAAAGCATTGGACAAAAGACACAGAAAAAGGATTCAACAAAATCCAACACCCATTTTTGATTTAAAAAACACACAAATAAACAATTCTCAACAACATGGGAATAGAGGGATATACCTCAACATGATAAAGGCCATATATGACAAACCTACAGCCAACATCATACTCAATGGACAAAAACTAAAACCATTTTCACTAAGAACAGGAACAAGACAAGGATGTACATGCATAGCCAGCATGGCTCAATGGTTGAGCACCAACATATAAACCAGGAGATCCTGGTTCAATTCCCTGTCAGGGCACATGCTAGGATGCTGGCTTGATCCCCAGAGGGGGACATGCAGGAGGCAGCTGATCAATGATTCTTTCCCATCATTGATGTTTCTATCTCTTTCTCCTTCTCCCTTCCTCTCTGAAATCAATAAAAAATGTATTTTTTTAAAAAAAAAAGGTGATCATACAAGAAGAAAACATAAAAGGCATACAAATTGAAAAGGAGGAAGTAAAACTCATTATTCGCAGATGACACACAAATAAACAATTCTCAACAACATGGGAATAGAGGGATATACCTCAACATGATAAAGGCCATATATGACAAACCTACAGCCAACATCATACTCAACTACCAGGGAAGAAGCAAGATGGCAGCATAGGTAAAAACCTATAAAGCCTCCCATAAACACACCAAAATTACAACTAAAATACAGAACAACTATCATTCAGAACTGTCTGAAAACTGGGTGAATGGAAGTTCTACAACTGGAGACGTAAAGAAGATAGCGTTTGAGACTGGTGGGGGCGGGGGGGAGGAGGCATAGAACGGCCTGGTCTGACACTCACATGTCATGTTTAGTATCCAAGGAGGTCACCTATGAGGAGCAAGGGATCCCAACCACACACCAGACCCCCAGCTCAGGATTCTAGAGTTGGGAAGAGAAGTCCCCTTAACTTCTGGCTGTAAAAACCAGTGGGGATTTTGGCTGAGTGACAGAGAGGCTGCTGGAGACCCAGGTGTTCTTTTTTAAGGGCCAGATCATGAACTTACTCAGATTCAATCCCTCAGCTCTTGTACAGGTGGCTTTGGGGGACCCAGACACATGTGGGAAAAAACTGGATTGTCTGATATCAGTGAAGGAACTCGGGGGCTACTTTCTCCAAGACTGCCAGACTCTGGTGCTTGCATGGATCATTTTTTCCTGCGCTGGGACCTCCCCAGTCACAGGGCTGACTGGCAGCTGTATCTGAGTTTCCATCAGCTGGGCTCATACTGATTGCTCCACCCTGGTGATTCCCTGAGACACCACCCCATCCAATCTGTAACCCCAACCAAGCTGTTTGTAGAAGCTTTTCCATATGAATGGTTTGTCGTGGCTCAGGCTTCGGACTTCCCTAAAATATCTCAAACAAGCTGCTGCTGGTGTCATTGTGCCCAAACCAATCAATAAAAGGCTCAAGAGCATGCACTGTCACCAGGTCTGCCTTGCTTCACAGTTGATACTTGCATGGGGAATTCCTAGCCCAATACAAATAACAGCAATCTACAGATCTATCTGTAGCTCCTGCTGGTTGACCCCAGACAGTGGCTGACTTGGCACCTCCCTGGAGGCCCTAGAGCCAAATGCACTCATTGGGCAGCTTTAGACCATAGGAAATTATAACTCTACACATTCAGAAGCCACACACTCAAGAGGCAGACTCAGTGAGCACCAAAGCTCCACTGAAGCAAGTCTTGCTCCACAAGGGTGTTTCCTGCACAGCAGCTCTCCCACTGTAGATGCAGCAGGTCCTCATAGCCAATTGGCCTGAAAATCAGTTCCTCCAGTGAGGTCAATAAAAGTTAAGGCTCAACTAGAAAAAGACTATGCACAAAGCCCACACAGAAGTGCACCTGGAGGGCCCACACACAGCCCACACAGGGGCGCACCTAGAGTGCCCAGCTCAGGTGACCAGGGAGGTTGAGCCACTGGGCCCTACAGGACACCTACTACACAAAACCACTCTACCAATTCCAGGAGACATAGCAGCTCTAGCTCTACCTAATACATAGAAACAAAGACAGGGGAAGAGCCAGAATTCAGAGACAAAGAAACATGTCACAAATGAAAGAAATGGAACAAGCAAACTGCTGGATACAGAGTTCAAAATCATATTATAAAGTTATTCAAGGATCTTCATGAGAGCTTCAAAGGACTTAGTGAGACTTTCAAGGACCTTACTGAGAAGACAAAGATATAAAGAAGGAACAGTCATAAATTAAGCAAACACTAACTGAAATGAAGGATTCAATAGTAGAGTAGAGGTTTCTGAAAATCAAATAAACAATTTGGAATATGAAGAAGCAAAAAACACCCAATTACAAGAGAAAAAAAAATCCAAAATTATGAAGTTGCTGTAAGAAGCCCTCTGGGGACACCTTCAAGCATTCCAACATTCACATTATGGGGGTGCAAGAAGGAGAAGAGAGTGAGCAAGATATCGAAAACCTATTTGAAGAAATAATGACAGGAACGAAGATGGCGACCGGCAGGAAGGTAGGGAGGGAGAGAGTGTGAGAGAGTGAAGGAGCGATAGAAGAGTGTGTGGACATGTGTGGTGTGTGTGTGTATATCTGAGCTTGGGACAGTTAGATTCTGCAGGTCTTCCAAGGGGCTGCCAAACCGGGCAGTCTTAGGCGATGGAGCCCTGCTCCCAGTGCAGACACTTCTGGGCAGCCAGTGCGGGCACAGCCATGCCATCTTGAGGAACAGAGCTGCTTGAGACTAGGATCCTGGCCTCAGCACCACCAAGTCTGGTCTCAGACGCAAACTAGGACCCTGCAGCCACTGGGGACAGAGACCTGCGACTGCAGCTACAGACCAACGGACACCAAAAATCCAGACATCCCCACGGCAGATTTCTGTGAGTAACAGAGCCTATCCCCCTCCTTACAGGCTCGTGGGCAGCACCATAATAACTGATAGACCCGCCCCTCACACATCATGTGCTGCTGCAGGAATTTGAGCCTGAGAACTTGCAGACACTGGGAATCTGTTTCCTGCAGCACCTCTGCAAGAATTTGAGCCTAGCAGTGCTCAGACACAGGGAATTTGTTCCCCGCAAAGCAATTGGGCTACCAAACCCAAAGTCCATGCAGGGTGGTAGTGCCACCTAACTTTGATTCTGGGCAAGTGCTCACTGAAATCTCCCAAGCTGACCGGGATCCCGATTCTCCAGGCGGGAGGCAGCACTAAGCACCAGTGACTTGACTCTGTTTCTTATCACGTGCTCCTGTGATCCCTGATTCCCAGTACATTCACAGTAAGAGCCAGTGACTCCAATTCTTGTTGCATGCACACATGGGGACCCTGAATCTCAGTGCAAGTCTGAGCTACTGGATTCTTGGGGAACTCTGACTCCTGGCACATGCTATGGGGCTCTGATTTTCAACACACACCAGGGGGGGTCTCTGTTTCAGCGTGGTGCAGGTGGGGTCCCTGATTCTAGGTGACCACACAAGGCCAGACTGAGCGCTGGTAACACTGACTCTGAGCGAGCCTGGTTCCCACCAACCTACCACAACCACACATCTTAGTGTCAGAGCTTTTCAGTGATACTAGGATGGTGGGAGGCTCCCACTGCACACGGCCCAGGCCCATGCAACTCGACGTTTGAATCTTCTGGAGATAGTCAAAATGGGGAGACGACACAATCTCCAGAGGAAAGAAAATTAGGAGTCACCAAAAAAGGAAATTAGTGAAATTGAAGCATGCGGCATGACAGAAAAAGAATTCAGAGTAATGGTAGTACAATTCAGTCACCAGATAGATGAGAAAATCAACAACCTATGCAAGAATCAGGAATAAATTAAAAATGATATAGCTACAATCAAAAACACCATGGAAGGTTTCAACAGCAAATTAGAAGAAGCAGAGGACCAAATTAGTGAGTTAAAAGATAAGGTAGAGAAACAACCTCAATCTGAAAGTACACAACAAAGAGAGAATATTAAAGGCTGCAAGAAAGAGACAGAGAGTTACCTACAAAGGATGCCCCATCAGATTATCAAATTATTTCTCAACAGAAAAACATCAAGCTAGAAGGGAATGGAAGGAGGTATACAAATTGTTGCAAAGCAAAGGACTGAATCCAAGAATACTCTATCCAGCAAGACTATCAATCAAAAGTGAAGGGGAAATCAGAAGCTTCGCAGACAAAAAAGGGTTAAGGGAGTTTGTCACTACCAAGCCAGCAATGCAAGAAATGCTAAAGGGAATGCTGTAAAAAGAGGAAATAAAAAGGTAAGAAAGAACACAGGCACAAAAATAGAAATGACTACAAAAAAAGTACCTTTCAATAATAACTTTAAACATAAATGGACTGAATGCTCCAATCAAAAGACATTGTGTGGCAGGGAGAGGAAGGTTCCTCAGCCCAGCCTCCTGCACCCTTTCCAATCTGGGAACCCTCAAGGGATGTCCAACTGCTCATTTAGGCCTGATCCTGGTGGGATTGGGCCTAAACGGGCAGTCGGACATCCCTCTCACAATCGAGGATTGCTTGCTCCCAACTGTTTGCCTGCCTGCCTGCCTCATTGCCCCTAACCACTCCCCTGCCAGCCTGATTGACACCTAACTGCTCCCCTGCTGGCCCAATTGCCCCTAACTGCCCTCCCCTGTCAGCCTGGTCGCCCCCAACTGCCCTCTTCTGCAGACCTGGTTCCCCCCAGCTGCCCTCCCCTTCAGGCCTGCTCCCCTCAATTGCCCTCCCCTGCCAGCCATTTTGGGTCCATATGGGGGTGGCCATCTTTGACCACATGGATGCAGCAGGTCCTCATAGCCAATTGGCCTGAAAATCAGTTCCTCCAGTGAGGTCAATAAAAGTTAAGGCTCAACTAGAAAAAGACTATGCACAAAGCCCACACAGAAGTGCACCTGGAGGGCCCAGCTCAGATGACTGGGGAGGCAGAGCCACTGGGCCCTGGTAACCATGAGTAGTTTGTCAATACTCAGGTACTTGGGCTTTTATATAATTTAGGACTCAAGTCCTCAACTCTAAAATCTGGAAGGTTTAGTAGTATGAAGCTGGAGGAAATGTAAATCCCCAGCCTCGGTTTTCCCATCTTTAAAATGGGAAGTCTGGAACAAATGATACTGTATCAATCTGTGATTGTGGCATAACAAAACACTCCAAACTTAGTGGCTAAAGACAATAACCTCTTATTCCTTTCTTTCAACCAGTGGGTTGGTAGGTCTCAGGTAGGTTCACTCATACATCTGCTGTGAGCCGGCTGGTCAGCTGTGGTTAGCTAATCTAGATAGCATCACTGGGGAAACCCAGTTCTCCTGTGCTGGACTCCTCTTGTCTGTCCTGCAGGCTAGGCATGGCATGTTCTCATGGAAGTACCAGGAGCCACAAAAGGAAACAGAAATGCATAAGTGAGCTTCAAGCTTCTGTTTGCATTAAGTCAACTATAAGCCCATTAGCCAAAGAAAATCACACAACAAAGTTAGGATCAGTTTGGGAGCTCACTACTGCAAGGCATGTAACAATTTTCCATGGACAATTGAAGACACTAATACAACCACTTTATTATAATCTTAACGGTATCTTTTCAATAATTGAGTGTAGGGTTGTTTGTTTATCTGTTTTTAAGAGACCTGCAGCACAAACTACAGAGAAATACATTGAGGGTAAAGAGGAAAGAAAAACTGCTCTTCTTCTTTAACAGTAAGGCTCCATGTAATTGGATATGACTAGCCTATACCTGACAAAAGATTAGACATTTTAGATATTTTAATTAAAAGTTAGTGCCATACAACTGACTGATCTACATCATTCTCTTTCCTCTTAATATATTTCTGTCAGTTTTTAAAAATCCATATAGTAACTAGGCAAGAAAAATTCAAAGAGTAACCATGTTCAATGAATGCATGATTACATACATTTTCACTTTTCATTCCCATTCACAGGCCAAAAAAAGAAAAGACAAAGAAATAAAAAGAAGGGGAAAGGGATATAGCATTTTTTAAAAGAAAAATTAGTGGAAGGTTTATTTTCGCACATATACTTAAATGCTCATTGAAGTCTTCTTACAATATCAAATTGCATCTTTTTCTTGGGATAGTAATACAGGTAGATATTGAGGAGTAAATTGGATCAAGTAAGTTGCATTGTGATGTCATTCCCAGGAATTTACAAACCACACCAAATAAAAGAATTCTTTCTTTATTGACCTCTTCTTTTAGGAACAGAGAGGGAATCTATTAAATTTCAGGCTCAATGCCTATAGACAGTCTTAAAATCCAAGGCTATAAGTCATAATCTTGGTGACTGGTTAAATCATCCAGTAATAAAAATGCATTTCTTCCTTGTTTTGAAGGGTAACCCTGAGAACTAAGGTATGGTAGAGGACAAAGTTTTGCAAACACATATAAATCATAGTTATGTTTTAGTAATAGTTATGATATCTGCTTCCAAGCTCTCTCATTTTTTCTCTCAGGTAGATCCCAAGACTTTGAACAAACACACTTACAGTAGTGTTTATACCTCTACCCATACAAATGGGTTAAGGCAATAAATATTCAACTCTGAAATGCTAATTTTCTAACACTTCCTCAGTTGGGTTAAAAGCTGTGATCAGTTTTACATTGTAAAGTTAGCTGACATCAATCATTCAGTATGGCAAGACAAGAAATCTGATATTTGGCTTCCAAAGCCTTTAACTAATATACCTGAAGGTGGGGAATAGGAATCATCTATAGTGGGCCTTTTCCTAGTCAAAATTTCTTAAAAGCTCATGTTTTGTCTTGAACAAATCATTTTAATTTTAGAATCTACTTCATAACATGGCTCTGTTAAGGTGGTATAAAAGTACAGTGTGGGGCAAAAGTAGATTTATAGTTGTTTATATGGAAAATGCAATAATTAATAAATAATACAAGAATAAATAGTTTTGTGTACTCACTCCTGTAAACCTAACTATGCCACACCCTGTATTTAAACTGTTAAATTGTTTATCTTCTTTCATTACAAATCCCTGTGTAACTTGGCACAGTAGGACGACGCTGCAAGCTCATCCTGTGTTTTCAGTGACCCATGTCCCACTTCCAGGTGTCCCAGTTTGGGAAACATAACTGTAGGTCAGTTTGGTACAGTATCTGTAGTGTCCTGATGATTAAAGTTTCATTTTCTCTAAGTTAAACCAAATTCTAATATAAGGCTGTGCATTGGGTATTGAACCTGAAATTTCTGGCTTCACTCATTACAGACTCCTTGCTTGCCTCCTCTGTCAGGATCCAATTCTTGTTTGAAGAATTACATGAGATTGATTCCAATTTCTCTGCAGATTTCACTTGGATAACACAAATTGCTACTTTCTGATTTACTATCTCTGATTTACTATCTGATGAACTGTTCTGCCCTATCATTATAGTTATTGCACCTATGGTTATAAATTGAGCCCCCAAAAGGAGGTAGAATCGGTAAAACTCTATGCCAGTCAGAAAGTATCAGTGGAAGATTGGAACTATATTCAAAAAAAAGGTCAGAATCCACCTACTAGTTCTGGGAAACATAGATTCTTTTAAAATGTCACATAACACGATCAGAAATTATCTATCACACTACTAGGCAAGCCCATCATTTCAGAAAGTCCTTCCCAAATGTTTCAAGGTAAAACCAAGTTTCCTCAACTGCCATTTAGATCATCAAACCAGAATATACTTCTTTGCTTTTAACTTAATTTTAATTTGTGTCTGGTGGGAAGCCCATCAACCCAATCCCCTCCACCACCACCCCCCCACCGCAACCCCTTGGGCAGTTTTCAAGACAGAATTTGGATTGGGGTGGGGCAGAGGTGGCAGTGTCCAGCCCAGGCAGCAGGGTCACATGTTACAGGACTTGAGAAAGAATAATGGTAGGGAAATAGGAAAACGAATAAATTGGAGAGAAGAAACATGTTTTGTTGAGATTTTATTTATTATTTATAAAACTGAAGAGTGAAATATATTTTCAGCTTATCTCTTCATTTAAGGGAGAAGGAAAGAAACCTAAAGGAAGCCCCCTGCTGGCCACTCTAATTTCTATCCTATTTGCTCCTGTCAAAATAAATAAGTAAAAATCTTTCTTTACCTATATTTAAGGCACAATTTAATCTTCTATTATTATTTTTATCTATTATATCTCTCTTTAATAAAATAAATGCATATATGTCAATATAAATTTCTAAAGGCAATTTGGTAACTTGTCTTTCCATCATCATAAGAAAATAATTACTGTTGTAGAAATATACCGTCTTTGCCGGCGTATAAGACGACTGGGCGTATAAGACGACCCCCTAACATTTCCACTCAAAATACAGAGTTTGTTATATACTCGCCGTATAAGACTACCCCCTCTTCCGCACACCTTCCACACACCAAATAAAAGGTAAAACAATATCAGATTTGATTTTAACATTTTAA
>NW_006298312.1:5822044-5827094 GCF_000327345.1 Myotis davidii
GCCTTCTTTAAAATTCAATGCATATGTAAAGAAATATACGGTAACCCGAATTTACCACACTCGCAAAATCGCACACAGCCAACCATACACCCAGTATGGTATCGCGATTCGTGATTTTGCGCTATCATACTGGGTGTATGGTCGGCTGTGTGCGATTTTGCGAGTGTGGTAAAATCGCATAACAGCAAAATCGCATAACAGCCGAGCATACACCCAGCAGCGCTGCTGATGCCTGAACGGTATGTGGAATGAAGTGGGCGGGCATCGGGAGGCCACCATGGCACGGGGCAAGCACTATGGGCAGTCTATCTGAAGTGTACCTGGCGTATAAGACGACCCCCCACTTGGAGGCATATTTTTCAGGGCCAAAAAATCGTCTTATACGCCGGCAAATACGGTATTTAATTTTAAAGTTGCATTTAAAAATGATATCACCAGTATATTTCTTTTTGTTATTTATACATTATAGCAAAAATATTTATGTTGATTATTTCAAACTTATGGAAGTCTTTAAAAATAAAGTAATAGTTCAGAATTTCATTCAAAATATTGATAATAACTTTTTTTGTCTTTTCTAGAAAATTGACAGTACTATGCATAGCAAGAATCCTGAGGCTGGAGAATAAAAATGGTATCAGAGTAAGTGGATGCTACATAGATATGCTCCCAAAGTTGAATGACAACTAAAATATAGAAGAACAACCCTGAAAAATCTACTGAGGACTAGCTGGAGAGAACCCTAAGAACCAAGGATAGAAAGTGGAGACAGCATAGAGACTGGTGGGAAGGGTGGAGGCATGAAAGAGTTGGCCAGGCTCCCACAGAGAGCAGCTAAAGTTCCAGTGAGATATCTCAAGTGGGGGGCTCCCACTAAGAACTCTTGGATCTAAATCCCATGTTGGACCCCCCAACAGAGAGCACCAGAACTTAGAAAGGTGCCCACATAATATCTGAAAGGCAGCAGGACTGCTGTCTGCCAGGGAGAAAGAGCTGAAAATGCAGGCACATTCTTAAAGGGCCAACACACAAAATTTTATGTGTAGCCACTCACCTTGGGCTGCAGCAGAGGAAGGCCAGAGTGGACTGGAGCTATGTGAACAGAAAACAGAGCTGGGGACTCTGGGTTTAGAGCTCAGAAGGCAGATATCTTGGTTTCCTGTGCTGAGTCATTCTCTCACTCTGTGGAGGTCATCTTTCTCAGACAGACCTTTGCTATACAGGCAGTATTTGCCTGGGGGAAAGACAGTTGACCCACCCTATTGGAAAGCTCTTTGGCCCACCCTGTGGAGTCTCTAAGGCCCATTAAGGGGCTGAAAATAACAATTAGCCTCCAGGAAAAAGCAATTGCCCCATTCTCTCATCTCACCTGTGCACCATTGCCTGAGGCTACTCAAAACTGAATCCAATCAGCCTACAGGTAGAGGTGGGTCTCTGGAGGCTTTGAGTCTTTGCCTGATCTAATTAGTCAGAAACAGCATTTGAGTCCATGCCACAGACACTGCCACAGATGGAACAGGGAGGCAAACAGCAGTGGAACCTTGCATGCACCACCAAGCTGCAGACGCCACCCTCAACTTCACAGTGAAGCAAAAGCCATCAGGACCCCAAGCACCTGAAGCTAACACCAGTGGAACCAGCTCCATGGGGGGTGAGGGAAGAGTACAGTTCAGAACTGGGACAATCAAGGCATGAGACTCAAGGCAGACCTAGCCTCTGGACTAAGGAATCCCTAACCAATGGCTGACTAGGGACTTCCAGCTCTCAGACCTCAATAAGATTGCCCAGGGTCAGAAAGAGGCAGTGAATCATATTCGGCTGCACTAGAGAAGCTCCCAAGAGACCCAAGGTAGACACATGAAGGGACCAGACTCAACAACATCAGAGCAATATCCAGCAAGCCCCACAAAGAGCAGACCCAGAGCACCTGTATAACAGCTGGCACAACGACATTAGCGTTGACACTGGCAGCAAGTCAGAGGGGAGATCGTTCCAATGAATGGGACATCAACAATAAGTCCCAATAACAAAAGGGGAGCCAAAATAATGATCACAAAGGGGCAGTCCTAGAGCATTCAGCTCAAGTGAACAAAGGGAGTGCACCACTGGACCCCTTAAGACACTTTCTACATAAAACCATCCCACAAAGACTGAGAGGCATAACAGTTCTATCTTATACATAGAAGCAAATACAAAAAGATAGCTAAAATGGGGAGACAAAGAAATCATCCCCTAATGAGAGAAAAAAAGGAATCTCCAGAAAAAGAACTAAATGAAATAGAGGAAAGCAATCTATGAGACATAGGGTTCAAATCAATGGCTATAAAGATTCTTAAGAAACTTAGTACAAATTATAAGGCATGAAAATGGAAATAGAGGCCATCAATAAGAACCAAACAGAAATGATGAAAGATATATCTAATATCAAGAACACACTGGAGGGATTAAACATAGATTGAATGAAGCAGAGGATCTAATCAGCAATTTGGAAGACAAGGTAGAAATAAATACCCAGTTAGAGCAGCAAATAGAAAAAATAATTAAAAAGCAGGGAGAACGCTTAAGGGAGCTCTTCGACAACATGAAATGTAACAACGTCCTCATTATAGGAATACCAGAAGGGAACGAGGGTAAGCAAGGAACAGAGAACCTGTTTAAATAAATAATGATAGAAAAATTCCCCAACCTGGTGAAAGAAAATGTCACACAAGTTCAGGAGGCATAGAGAGTCCCAATGAAGATGAACCCAAAGAATCCCATACCTAGACAATCATAAATAAATGGCAAATGTTAAAGACAAAGTAATAATCTTAAAGGCAGCAAGAGAGAGACAGAAAATTACCTACAAAGGAGTTCCCATTAGAATGTCAGCTGACTTCTCAATAGAAACACTTCAGGCCAGAAGGGTGTGGCATGAAGCACTCAAAGTAATGAAAATCAAGGGCCTTAATACAAGCCTACTGTATCCTTGTAAAAAAAAAAGAGGCTATCATTTAAAATTGAACATGAAATAAAAACCCTTCCAGACTAAAAAAAAAAAAAGTTAGAGTACATTACCACCAAACCAGCAATTCAAGAAATGTTAAAGGGGCTGCTTTAAGAAGAAAAAAAAGAGAAAGGATAATAGTCATATAAAACAGAAAATTGGCAATAAATAAATAAATACCTATAAATAATGCCCTTAAATGTCAATGGATTAAATGCTCCAGTCAAAAGACATACAGTGACTGAATGGATAAGAAAATATAACCCATTTATATGCTGTCTACAAGAGACCCATCTCAGAAATAAAGATACACACAGACTGAGAGTGAAGGGATGGAAAAATATATTCCATCCAAATGGAAAGGATGAAAAAGCTGGGGTAGCAATATTCATATCTGACAAAATAGTCTTCAAAACAAAGGTCATAACAAGAGACAAAGAAGGCCACTACATAATACTAAAGAAAATGATTCAACCAGAAAATATAACCCTTGCAAAAAAATATGCACCCAAAATAGGAGCACTCAAGTACATAAAAAAACTCTTGATAGATTTTAAGAGAGAGATTGACAGCAATACATTCACAGTAGGGGACTTTGACACACCACTGACATTATTGGGTAGATCTTCCAGATAAATAATTAACAAGGAAACAGAGGCCTTAAATGACACAGTAAATCAGGTGGATCTAACCAATATTTACATAACAGAATATATATTCTTCTCAAGCACACATGGAACAGTCTTAAAAAAATATCACATGTTAGGGCATAAAAAAATACTATACAGATTTAAGAAGATTGAAATCATACCAGCCATCTTTTCTGATCACAATGGCATGAAGTTAGATATCATCTCCAATAAAAAAAAAAAACACTCTAAAACACTCAAATACATGGAGGCTAAATAGCATGTTATTAAACAATGAAATGGTTAACAATGCCATCAACCAAAAAATTAAAAATTTCCTGGAAACAAATGAAAATGAACACAAAACCACACAAAACCTATGGGTCACAGCAAAAGCAGTCCTGAGAGAAAAGTTCATAGCACTAAAGGCTTATCTCAAGAAACAAGAAAAAGCACTAATACACTATCTTACCCTACAACTAAATTATTTAGAAAGACAACAGCAAGAAAAACAAAGAGGAAGTAGAAGAAAGGGAATAATAAAGATCAGAGCAGAAATAAATGACATAGAAACAAACAAACAAAAAAAGTAAAAAAGATCACTAAGTCCAAGAACTGGTTCTTTGAAAAGAAAAACAAGATTGATGAACCCCTAGCCAGACTCATCAAGAAACAAAGAGAGAGGACCCAAATAAATAAAATCAGAAATAAAAGAGGCAATATAACCACGGACACCACAGAAATACAAAGGATTGTAAGCAAATAATATGAACAACTATAAGCCAACAAACTAGACAAACTGGGTGAAATAGACAAATTTCTAGAAACATACAATCTTCTAGAACTCAGTCAGGAAGAATCAGAAAACCTGAATAGGCCAATAACAACTGATGAAATTAAAGTAGTAATTGGAGAAACCAAGATGGCGGCATAGGTTAACGCCAGAGATTGCTGCCTTGAACAACCAATTCAAATTACACCTAAAAGAAGGAACGGACATCATCCAAAACCACAGGGAGGCTGGCTGAGTGGAAATTCTACAACTAGGAGGAAAGAGAATATCATACCCAGACTCAGAGGAGGCGCAGTGCTGAAGTGAAATACTCAGATGTGGAGTGCGCGAGGAGTGGGCTGACGGCAGAGGGCTCAGTTGTTGTTTTCAATCGGGAGGGAGCTTCAGACTCTGAGCTCCAGAGCCGGGCGAGTCTCTAGGGACCCAGACTCAAACGGTAGAAGCAGGACTGTCTGGCTTTAGTGGGAACTCAAAGGCAGCTTTCTCTCCGAGGTTTGCAGCACTTGCTGGGACTCTGTGAGGCAGAGTCCCTAGGGACGGAACTGAGAGCAGACATAACTGCTCGCTCCGCCCCGCCCGCCCTGTAGATCCCCAGGGACCCGCCCCTCCCAAGCCCTGTGCAGGGCCATTTGCCAGATAGCCTAC
>NW_006298312.1:5827668-5831564 GCF_000327345.1 Myotis davidii
TGAAGAACAGGAAGAAGAAGAGAAAGGTAAAGATACAAGTTATGAACAACAAATACACATCTATCCACAAGTGAATCTAAGAATCAAGTGAATAAATAATCCGATGAACAGAATGAGCTGGTGATTATAATAGAATCAGAGGCATAGAAAGGGAATGGACTGACTATTCTTGGGGGGGAAAGGGGTGTGGGAGATGCAGGAAGAGACTGGACAAAAATCGTACATCTATGGATGAGGACAGTGGGTGGGGCGTGAGGGTGGAGGGTGGGGCGGGAACTGGCAGGAGGGGAGTTATGAGGGGAAAAAAGAGGAACAAATGTAATAATCTGAACAATAAAGATTTAATTAAAAAAATAAAGTAGTAATTAATAAATTTCCAGCAAATGAAAGTGATGGGTTAGATGGATGTACAGGATAATTTTATCAAACATTTAAAGAAGAATTAACACCTATCCTCCTCAAACAATTCCAAAAAATTCAAGAAGAAGGAAGACTTGCAAGCTCTTTTTACAAATTTGGCATTATCCTGATTCCAAAACCAGAGAAAGACACTACAAAGAAAGAAAATTACAAGCCGATGTCCCTTATGAACAGAGATGCTAAAATCCTCAACAAACTATTTGAAAATCAGATCTAGAAATATATTAAAAAGATCAGATACCATGATCAAGTGGGATTTATTTCAGAGATGTAAGGCTGCTACATTATTCACAAATTAATAAATGTGATACATCACATCAACAAATGAAAACCATATGACAATATCAATAGATGGAGAAAAAGCATTTTACAAATCCAGCACATTTTTTTGATAAAATCTCCTAGTAAAATGGGAATAGAGGGCTCATACCTCTACATAATAAAGACCATATATGACAACCCTACAGCTAACATATTACTTAATGAGAATTTCCCTGAAGAACAGGAACAAGACAAGGATGTCTGCTTCACCACTGTTGTTCAACACTAGGGGCTTGGTTCATGACATTCGTGCCCTGGGAGGGGTCCCTCGGCCTGGCCTGAGACCTCTCGCAGTCCAGGACCCCTTGGGGGCTGTCTGACTGCTGGCTTAGGCCCACTCCCCTTGGACATTGAAAACATAAATAGGGGAAGATACAAACAAATGGAAGCATATACCATGTTTATGAATTGGAAGAATTAACAGCATTAAAATTATATCACCCAAAGCAATCTATAAATTTAACATAATCCCTATTAAAATACCAATGGCATACTTCAAAGAGCTAGAACAAATACTCCAAAAATATATATATGGAACCATAATAGATCCTAAATAGCTGAAGCAATATTGAGAAAGAAGAATGAAGTAGGAGGAATCACAATACCTGATATCAAACTATACTACAAAGCCATTATAACCAAAACAGCCTGGCACAAGAACAGACATATAGATCAATGCATCCTGATTCCAAAACCATATAAAGACACTACAAAGAAAGAAATTTACAAGCCAATGTCCCTGATGAACAGAGATGCTAAAATCCTCAACAAACTATTTGAAAATCGGATCTAGAAATATATTAAAAAGATCAGATACCATGATCAAGTGGGATTTATTTCAGAGATGCAAGGCTGCTACATTATTCACAAATCAATAAATGTGATACATCACATCAACAAATGAAAACCATATGACAATATCAATAGATGGAGAAAAAGCATTTTACAATATATATGGACCCCATAAATTGACCCACATCATTACGGTCAATTAATATTTGACAAAGGAGGCAAGAGCATACAATGGAGTTAAGACCGTCTCTCCAACAAATGGTGCTGGGAAAGCTGGACACACACATGCAAAAAGGTGAAACTAGACCACCAACTTACACCATACACAAGCATAAACTCAAGATGGATAAAATACTTAAATGTAAGGCATGAAGCCATAAAAATCTTAGAGGAAAACATAGGCAGTAAATCTCAGACATCAAACATGTTTATAGATACATGTCCTAAGGCAAAGGAAACTAAGGAGAAAATAAATAAATGGGACTACATCAAAATAAAAAGCTTCTGCACAGCAAAAGAAACCACCATTAAATTGAAAAGGGAGCCCACTGAATGGGAGAACATATTTGTCAATGATACATCTGGTAAGGGGTTAATTTCCAAAAAATATAAAGTACTCATACAACTCTATAAAAACAATCCAATTAAAAAATGGGCAGAAGACCTAAATAGACATTTCTCCAAAAAGGACATACAAATAACCAAGAGATATATGAAAAAAATGCTCAAAGTCACTAATTATCAGATAAATTCAAATTAAAACCACAATGAGGTATCTATTACCTCACACCTGTCAGAATGGCTATCACCAACAAATCAACAAACGACAAAGGCTGGTGAGGTTGTGGAGAAAAGGGGACACTAGTTCACTGCTGGTGGGAATGCAGATTGGTGCAGCCACTATGGAAAACAGTATGAAACTTCCTCAAAAAATTAAAAATAGGACTTTCATTTGACCCAGCAATCCTACTTCTGGGATTATATCCTAAAAAGCCCAAAACACCAATCAGAAAGTATGCATGCACCTTATGTTCATAGCAGCACAATTTACCATAGCTAAGATTTGGAAACAGCCCAAGTGCCCATCTGTAGATGAGTAGATAAAAAAGCTGTAGGACATTTACACTATAGAATACTATGCAGCTGTAAAAAAAAATAGAGGTATCTCTTATCCTTTGGGACAATATGGATGGACCTGGAAAATATTATGCTAAGTGAAAAAAGCCAATCTGAGAAAGACAAATATCACTTATTTGTGATCTCATTTATTTGTGGAATCTAATGAACAAAATGAATTGACCAACAAAATAAGATCTGAAGCACAGAAGCATGGAACAGACTGACATACCTTGATTTAAGGTTGGAGGGACGAGAAGAGACAAACCGAACAACTTATATTCAAATTCGTGCACCTTGAAAGGGACTGTGGGCCATGAGGCTGTGGTGGGCACAGAGGGGGGTTTTGACCCATCCTCCGTGCCCCCGCCTGGCCCCTCCTGCCACAGCCCCCAGTCCCCTGTCTGCTGGCAGCCCCACTCCCACTGCCGCCGCTCCCATGCACTGACATTAACGGAGCGACTGGGGCCAGTGCCAGCAGCAGGTGTAAGCAGGGCCAGGGCTGGCAGTGGGTGCAAATGGCAGCTGCTGCCCCGATCACCCCTCGGGAGCAGGGGGAGGTGGAGAAGCCCTCAGGAGTGATCAGGGCCAGCAGCCGCCACTCACACCTCTGATGGTGCCAAAAGATTGGAACCAGTGCCGACCACCAGCAGTCAGTGCGAATGGTGGCTCCAGCAATTGCAGGTGCGAGCAGGGCCATCGCTGTCAGCAGGTGCAAGAGGCAACTGCCAGCCCTGATCGCCCCTCAGGAGCAGGGGTGGGTGGAGAAGCCCTGAGAGGCAATTGAGGCTGGCGCCAGGTGCCAGCAGTGGGTGCAAGTGCCCAGCAGGACAGCAGCACACAGAAGCAAAGAATTTTCAGTAACCACCATAGGCTCGCCCCAATGATACCAACTGGCACTCCACCTTGGTGTGACACCCCCACTCACCTGCTCCACCACCCCACCATGGCTGATGCCTACCATGTTCTGCACTCTGCCACCTGTTGCCAACACCCGCCATGTTCTGCTTGTGCCCCCTGGTGGCCAGCACATGTCACAGCGACTGGTTGTTTGGTTGTTCAGCCATTCTGTCTATTTGCATATTAGGGTTTTATATATAAAGATATGCATAGGAGAAGCTAAGATGGCGGCAGAGATAAACACCGGGAAGTTGATGCCGCTCACAACAATTGATTAATACCTCAGAAAAACAATATGGACATCATCCAGAACCACAGGAAGCCTGGCTGACTGTAAATTCTACAAC
>NW_006298312.1:5833259-5845312 GCF_000327345.1 Myotis davidii
AAGGACTGATCCAGAGACGGAGAGGCATTGATTGGACTGTCGGGCTTTGGAGGGAGGGTAAGGGAGGGTGGCGGTAAGGGGGAAAGATCAACCAAAAGACTTATATGCAGGCATATAGGCCTAACCAATGGACACGGACAACGTGGGGGCGGGGGAGTTCGAGGGTAACGTGGGGACAAGGACACATATGTAATATCTTAATCAATAAAAAATATATTAAAAAAAGGATATGCATAGCCTGTAGATATGGACAATGGGGTAGTGACAACTTGGAGGCTTTGGTAGGAGCTTGGCAGAGGGCAGTAAATAGGGAGAAAATGGGAGATATCTGTAATACTATCAACAATAAAAAAATATTTTAAAAATAAATAATTTTTAAAATCCTGAGGCTGCTTAGCCCAGCTGGCATGGCTTGGTGGTTGAGCACCAACCTATGAACCAGGAGATCATGATTCTATTCCTGGTCATGGCATATGCCCAGGTTGTGAGCTTGATCCCCAGTGTGAAGCTTGCAGGAGCAGCCAATCAATGATTCTTTCTTATCATCGATGTTTCTATCTCTCTCACGCTCTCCCCTCCTTTTTGAATTAAAAAAAAAAATCCTGAGGGTGCATTTATTTCATGCTGTAACTTGAATCTCTAAGTAATTTCATAGCCTTATTCTTTAGAAAATAGAACTCCTAAGGGCAGCCTGACCCAAGACTCACAGAAATGTAAATAACAAAAGCATTTCTCTCTTTACATAAAACAAATATTTTACTACATCGCATACTACAATAACCTTTCTCAAGTCCAACACAGAAATATTAACATCTATTAAATATGATTAATACTCAAAGCCTACTTATAAAGCAAAAGCAGCAGGGGAAATGACACCCCATAAATTTAGTTACAGTTTTGATAGAAAGCGTGAAAATTGAAACAGAAGTATTCCCATGAAGAATTTGTGCCCTGGGATAGTGATAATTATATCAAAACAAACTTCTTATAACATTTTTCTTCATTTAGCTCCAGTATCTTCTGAATGAAACTTTTGGGTATCTGTGAAAAGTGCAGAGAGACTGACAACTTTTTTGGTATTAACTTGACCCTTGTCAAGGCTTTCTCTTACATAAATGATCTCTTCCTTATCCCTGCTGTCATTGGTTTTGAAGAAGTGCATGGTTGGGCCATTTGACATCTTGTCTCTTAGACCAGGAATAAGTCAGTTACTCACAGCCAAGTTCATGAGTCAATTTTTATAACATTACTATTCTACATGATACCTTTGACCTCTCAGATTGGTGGTGTGAGCAGAAAGGCTAAGTTTTTTCTGAGACAGAGTCTAGTCAACAACTTTATGGCAGTCCTTTTGGACTAAGCTTTGCCTAATACCTACAAGTTGGTCATGAGGTAGTCAAGGGATTAGAAATGCATCACTTGACAAGTTTTTCAGGTTAGTAGCAAGAGAGTAAACAATTGTGTCATCTAGGAGGTTCCAAAGTCCAGGGTCCATTCAGGGCAACTGCAGTAGCTTCCCTTTCCTAAGTCTAGGAGTTCTACCAACAAGAGCCCAGTAAGGAGCAGCTTCCCAAAGCTAAACCTTGAAGACCATAGCCTGCCCAGCTAACAGCCAAATGAAAAGGCAAGGTTGCCCATGAGTCATAAGACAGTTGGAAAAGTCCTTGCAGCTGGCACATACCATAACAGAAAGTGCCTCATGGCCATGTGGAAATGACATCAAGGAAGAATGTGGGGGTCAAGCCAGAATCTGCTCATTAAATCCGGGAGGATTTGTTTGGGCCTCCTGTTTAGATAGAGAATAATGGTTTCTCTATTGTTTCTGTTGTTTTGTTATTTTGTTTGCAAAAAATAAGAAATTCTCTCTCTGGCCTGACCTTATCCTGCTCTTGAAATTGCTGGATGGTCATTGAAACCTTCCATTGCAGAGATGCTTCTGATGGAGGTGCTATTGAAACTGGTCAGGGGATGGATTTTCTCTTTCTGGCTGTGACTTCCATGTGCAAGACACTATAGCCTTCACAGATAGAAGAACATCTTTGTCCTTAAAAGGAAAACTGCCAGCACACTTGAGAGTTGGACTGAGCCACTGAAGCAGTCCCTGAGAAGAGTGAGGTCATCTTTAACAATTCCTGTTTACTTTCCTGAAGAGAGATTAGGAGAAGGAAATAAGACTGCATTTTTACGTAGTTTTCACATTGCAAGTTATCAGCTGAAACCAAATATTATTCTGAATCAAACAACCCTAAAGTTATGCACAATTCTAATATCTGTTTAATTAATCAACATATTCATTAATAAATAATAAACCATTTTATTTGTTTTAGAGTGTACATATAGACTATATACTCATAAATATTTGAATATAGGCAGTATGCTTGGCAGAGAAAAACAAGCTTTTCGGAGGTCTTTGTTATCTGAAAGTTTGGAGGGGCAAATAAAATTTTAATAAACATATTTTTACCTAATCATAGAAAAAGCAAATAAAATGAGTTTCTAAATTCTGAAAGAAAAAGAGATAGATTATAAACTATAAATGCTTTCTCACTTCAGACCTCCATTTTATGACAGCATTGCCTGTGTAATATTGCTAATCTTGAAATAGTAAGAGGATGGTGAAATTGATATAGTTACATATACATGTATAAATAGGCATTGGCAAAAGTAGGTTTACAGTTGTGATTACTCAAAACAGTTTATTGTAGTATTATTTATTAATTAATTCTTTTTTCTTTTTTTATTGTTTAAAGTATTACAAATAGTAGTACATATGTCTCCTTTTCCTTTTCTTTTTTTCCCAATTGACCTTCCCCCAGCCTCCCTGACTATTAATTAATTCTTGTATTTATTGTTATTGTTAACCTACTTTTGCCCACCTCTGTATGTAAAATTATATCTAGAAGCTAATAAACCTATATCAGTATTAGTATATTAATACTGATTGAAATAACTTAGGAGCTTACATTAATAGAAAATATATTCTGATGTACTAAAATTTTAAATAACTATACATATAAATATACATCCTATATAATAAAAGGATAATATGCAAATAGACCGAACGGCAGAACAACCAATCAAAGTGTAATATGCTAATGATATGTTAAGGTTGCTCAACCACTCACTATGATGTTCACTGACCACCAGGGGGCAGATGCTTCAACTGGTAGGTTAGCTTGCTGCTAGGGTCTGGCCAATCAGGACTGAGTGAGATGGGCTGGACATGCCCTGGAGCCCTCCTGCAGACCCTCCCTGGCCCTATGTGCCCCAGTGAGGTCCCTCAGCTTGGCCTGCACCCTTTCACAATCCAGAACCCCTCAGGGATGTTAGAGAGCTGGTTTTAACCAGATCCTGCAGGCCACTCCCCTTGGGAGGGCGCCAGATGCAGGGCTCATGGTGAGCGCTGCTGTGGCAGTGCTCGCCTCTCCTGATCAGGACTGATTGGGTGTGAGCCTGCAGCAGGCACAGTGGGGCCAGGATGAGTGGAACCGGCAGGTAGGAGCTGCAGGCAACGTTGGACTGCAGGTTTTGGCCTGATCCCTGCAGGCCACCCAGAGGGACCCCACCCATGCACAAATTCATGCACCAGGCCTCTAGTATACACATAAATAGGAGGAATGCCATGTGACAGCGAAGGCAGAGGCTGGAATGATACAGCTACAAGCCAATTAAAAACCAAAGATTGTCGGCCAACCACCAGAAAGAAGAGGCAAGGAATGATTTGTTATAGGATCCAGAGGGAGCATGTTCTTGCCAATACCTTGATTTCAGGCTTCTGTCCTCCAGAACTGTGAACAAAATGTTTCTGTTATTTTAAGCTACCCAGCTTATGGTACTTTGTTATGGCATCTCTAGGAACTAATATAGATACTACTGACAAAATATTTAGTCTTTCCTTACCACATTTTCTTAAAATACTCTTGGCCACAGACTTCTGTACACCATAGTATTCCAAAAGACCTGCTACACAATTCACAGGACTCCTTGCTGCCCCTCACATTCTGATGTCCTTTGAGATACCTCAATAATTCCATTGTATCAACTATCATTGATATGTTAGGGCTTTACAAGTTCATATATACAGTTTGAACTTCTCTAAAGCTCCATCAGCCAACCTATGGCTAACGTTTCCCACAGCACACCAAACTCTAATATTCATTAGCCTCACTCATCCTTTGAGGTTCACCATTCTTTCAGCCATGTCCCCTGGGAGTCCTGAGTGAGGCTGACACTCCTCTGGTTTTATAATGTTCTTAAGAACAAGAATACATCTCTGTGAAGCCTGTCCTAAAGGTAAGTTGGAAAAGTCTTAAACACTCTGACTAATTTGACATGTTTTCCTTCCCTTCTCTGTTGCTCTCAATGCCTTGCAATGAAATATGACATCTCCTACCTCCTAGGATTGCTCTTAAATGGGCCTCGATATGGAAATAATATTTGTCTCTCTCTCTTTGGCCCCAGGTAAAGGGCAGGAAAAAACAGTCCAATGGCGATGTTGCCTATGGAAAGGCTACAGATCAGACTAAGATGAGGAAACAGAGTGAAACCGAGAGTGTCTGCCCTTGAGGTCACCAGGAAGCGATCCTTTTGAGCCATGCCAACAACCTATTCCCTTTTCAGTGAATAATTTTTAAATCAGTGCTGTAATGTGTGGTCCAGTAATCAAGATGGCATCTGGGTTGCTCCCCCAACAAGAACACATTGTTTTTGTCATGAGCCAGAATCCCAGCATCTGTACTCTGGGTCTAGGAGGCAGAGTTCTCTCTGACTTCATCTGTCTCCTTTGACAAGGTGATAGATTTTAGCTTCTCCAAGAAAAGATAACCCCTGCTGCTCCTTCTTGGGAAGGAAAAACACATCCTCCTTCTTGGGAGAGGTTGAATGAAAAGCTAAGTACAAGAGTGTGTAAAGAGTATCCATTTGCATGTGGTCTCCCTTCAAATGTTATACGCAGAGAAGGTATGTGTTGAGTGATTGTGGCAACAGGCTGAATTTCTCCTTCTTGCCTAAATCCGTGGTTGGCAAACTACAGCTCGCGAGCCACATGTGGCTTTTTGGCCCCTTGAGTGTGGCTCTTCCTAAGCCTTAGAAGTACCCTAATTAAGTTAATAACAATGTACCTATTCATATAGTTTAAGTTTAAAAAATTTGGCTCTCAAAAGAAATTTCAATCATTGTACTGTTGATATTTGGCTCTGTTGACCACTGCCCTAGACAATCACTTATTTTGACAGGACCCTCTTTTTAGTAATAAGATATCAATTCTAGTTTCCTCTATTTACATAACAAAAATACTGGCTGCTTGTTGATGCAACTTTTACATATTTTTTGAGATCAAGAATGCTGAACTTTGAAAAAAGACAAAGAGCTTTTTACTGCAAAACAAAAAACAAACAAACAAACAAACAAAAAACAGCTATAAGACAGCTACCCTAATTTGAATGGAACAAAGCTAATCCTTGTACTTCCTGTTCCTTTTGACACACCTGAGTTCTCACAGTTCCGGAAAATCATTAGAGACAAGAAAACTTCGGGATTATTTTAGAATGTCAAAACCAATGTGCAGAATTGACTTTCTATCAGAAGGTCCTTATGGAATAGGATGTGAAGATATCTTGTTAAACCAGCTACCAGCTGCATAGTGAAACTTTTAAGATAAAAGTTAAGAATGAAAACTTATTTTAGCTCTTCAAATGAAGAAAGAAAGAAAAGCACTTTTGCTCCTGGTTGGGAAAATGTTTTAATGTAGACAGCTTTAATTTGTGAGTGAATAAGAAAACTCAGTTATTAAGTCTTTATAATTTTATTAGTATTGACAACTAAAAATATATAAAATACTAGAGGCCTCGTGCATGAAATTCATGCACTTCAGGTGGGGTGGGGGGGGTTGTCCCTCAGCCCAGCCTGCATCCTCTCCAGTCTGGGACCCCTTGGGGGATGTCCAACTGCCAGTTTAGGCCAGAACTGGCAGGGATTGGGCCTAAACCGGCAGTCGGACATCCCTCTCACAATCCAGGGCCACTGGTTCCCAACCACTCACCTGCCTGCCTTCCTGACTGCCCCCTAACCGCTCCCCTGCCAGCTCGATCACCCCCAAGTGGCCTCCCCTGCAGGCCTGATCGCCCACAGCTGCCCTCCTCTGCTGGCCATATTGTGGCAGCCATCTTGTGATGATGTGGGGAAGGCCATCTTGTGACGACATGGGGGAGGCCATTTTGTGGTGGCCATCTTGTGATGATGTGGGGGTGGCCATCTTGTGACGACATAGGGCAGTCATCTTGTGGTGGCCATCTTGTGACAATGTGGGGGCGGCCATATTGTGATGACATGGGGGCAGCCATTTTGTGGTGGCCATCTTGTGCCTGCTGGCCTGGTTGCCCCCAACTGCAACATGGGGGCGACCCTCTTGTGGCAGCCATCTTGTGATGATGTGGGGGGTGGCCATCTTGTATGATGTGAGGACATGATGATCACCTAAGCTTTTATTAGTATGGATATGTATGAGTTTATAATAAATAAAAGTTTATAATTAAAAAAATATATAAATATCCATTAACTTGGAAAAATAATTAAATAAATGAATAATAAAAAATATATAGGTATGCCCTGACTGGTTTGGCTCAGTGGATAGAGTGTCAGCCTGCCAACTCAAGGGTCCCAGGTTCGATACCAGTCAAGGGCATGTACCTTGGTTGTGGGCACATCCCCAGTAGGGGGTGTAGAGGAGGCAGCTGATCAATGTTTCTCTTTCATCGATGTTTCTAACTCTTTATCCTTCTCCCTTCCCCTCTGTAAGAAATCAAAATATATATTTTAAAAAATATAGAGAGAGGTATATATTTCTAAGTAGAAGATCTCAACAGCCTCTCTATTTATATCTTTTTAAACTGAATATGACATATCATACTTATTCAGATTATTTTCTCTTATTCAATCTTCAGTGAAGAAAAATGTAACTTTCTTCCTGAGGAAGAAGAGATTTCACAGCAGGTTTAATAAAATTAATCAGTTTTACTACTAGATATGGAATATTTCCTTGAGAACCACAGAAAGCTGAAGCTGATTTTTCTTTGTCAACAGACAAATCATTAAATGAAAGAATCAGTATGAAAATACTTCTCACTACTGAACCAGGAGAGTGGAATGAATCAGATGAGCTTCACATACAAGCATACGTATATTCCTGTTCTCTTCATCTATCTCTTGCTCTGCTTTCTCTCCAGTACTGAGAAGGTACCTCAACTCTTTTGACAGATACTAAAACTTCAAAGGAAAGGAAACTTAAAATGTGTAAACTATATTATATAGAGAAAATATAATATTGTTCAATAACTTTGAAAATTACTTTGTTACCTTAAGATTACATGCTTTCTTGCCTCCCCTCTCTGTCAGATTCCCTGCTACTAGGTATGGGCTTGGCTCTCCCTTACACATAGTCACCCAGAGAGTTAATGTACAGATACCTGGTGGGGATCTCTTACTTAAATCTATTTCCTCTCCAAACTGAGAAGAGTTGAAGACCTGGGTCCTTTAAATGAATGATCATTTCCTGATCTATAAAATAAACAATCTAGGAAAGCAATTTAAATGAATATAAGGAATTTACCAAAACTAAATAAGTCGACAGGAGGAGGGTTTAAAAGTAAGCAGTTTTCTTTTATCACTTCCTCATGCCAAAAACAGACACGGGAAGTATACATACATAAAAAACTTATAAAATGCTAATAGTTCCAGTTTCAAACTCCATCCTAATAAACATAAACATAATTACTTTAATAGAATTCTCTATTCTGGATACCAAATTCAAACTTGCTATGATAGATAAATCTTATAATTTTTTTTTCTCTCTCCCTTAAGGCTAAGCCCTATGATTAAGTAGAGAACTTGTAAGACTGGTTCTACTAGCAAACTCTAAAGGCTTCATGCCCTATTCACTACATTGGAAGAAAGCAATGTTCTCCATTTATCTCATTTTTGGTTTAGCCTGAACACATGGATTTTTCTGAAGCTCTGCCAGGTTCAGACCAGATACTATTAGGGCCACAATGACTATAGGTTACTACATGCACTACCCTCATGGTTTACCTGTGAGATCACGTTAAAGTTTCTATCTGGACCTGTTTACATGTATGTGTAAGTAGCTCTGGAGAATATTAAGCAGTTGTATTATCAACAAATTGTGCTTATCTCTCTATTTCTCTGGATTCCAGCATGCAAGACTTTTGAAATGACCAACTAAGATAAAGACCTAAAGAGAAAAGTGTGTTAAAGAGAAAAGACACTATGAATGGAAAAGACAGAAGAAGAATATGTGGAGGTTACTTTCTGCAATATGTATCCAGGGTGATTGTTCTCCAGTGCTTTTTTTTAGAACCCCTTGCTGAATTGTTTTTTGGTTTGTTTGTTTGTTTGTTTGTTTGTTTTGATTCCTTGTAATGAATAACAAATCAACACAAAGAATTTAGAATCACTTAGCTGGTGATTTCAGATGAGTTCAGAATACTCAGTAAAGGTTTTATGTAATAAAAATAAAAAGGGGAGGTCTGTTTTTATTCCACTTTCATTTCTGAAGAACTATAAATATCTCTGTAGCACAACTCTTGCTTCCACACTGTGTCCTCTACCCTCAACCTACCCCTCTTTTATTCTTTTCTCCTAACAAATATTTAATAGAGAGAGAGGGAATAAGAGCAGGGCTTCATAATTTTTATTCTCATCACCAACCCTGGCTAGAAGTTTTTTCTAGTAAAATGAGGTAGTCATCCATTTTAGTTAGGTAGGCTAAACAATTGAAGTAAATATCTATGAAAATGTAATGGGTGAAATAAAATAATAGTGGATTTATCTCTCAAGTGACAAAGAAGGCTAGAAGTTTAGGTCATTGGGTTGTAGCAGGTAGTCGGTTGCTGTGCTACCCAACCCAGTAGGAGGGTAATGCTTCTCCTTTGTTAATATGTGATTTCTAAGTTCTGCCTTGTCTCACTATTTCAGCTTGTAGGAAGGAAGAAAGAGCTGTAGGAGTAGGCATGCAAATTTTCAAGACAAGACTTGAATGGTATCCATCATTTTTGCTCACACTTGACTGGAGAGAGCTTAGTTCTGCGGCCACAAGGAGCAGAAAAACACAGTCCTTAACTGGGTGACTGTCCCAGTTATGACTCTAATGTGGGAGAAGTGAAGCATAGGTTTCTGTAGAAAACTTGTAATCTCCACCACACCCTCCAATCCCTTTCATAATCTCAAAAGAACATGAGGATAAGATGTATGTCCAAGGCCCAGCCAGTATTGCTCAGTGGTTGAGCATTGACCCATGAACCAGATCAATGTTTGATTCCAGGTCAGGGCACATGCCTTGGTTGCAGGCTCGGTCCTAGTAGGGAGTGTACTAGGGGCAACCCACTGATAATGCTCTCTCATCATTGATGTTTCTATCTCTCTCATCTCCCTTCCTCTCTCTGAAATCAATAAAAATAAATAGATAGATAGATGATAGATAGATAGATAGATAGATAGATAGATAGATAGATAGATAGATAGATAAAAAAGATGTAGGTCCAAGAATTAATTGTTCTGAGTCCTTTGCAGAAAAAAACTATTCCTATGGCTTACATAAATCATCTACAACAGAAATGCATTTGCCTGATGAAGTGTTAAGGTCTTCTTATCAGTTATTATATACTCCTATTTTTAAGAAGTACTAGAGGTCCGGTGCACAAAATTCATGCATGGAGTGAGGGGGTTCCCTCAGCCCAGCCTGCACCCACTCCAATCAGGGAGCCCTTAGGGGATGTCTGACCACCGGTCAGACACCCCTCTCACAATCTGGGATTGCTAGCTCCTAACCACTCACCTGCCTGATTGCTCCTAACCCTTCTGCCTGCCTGCCTAATCACCCCTAATCTATCTGCCTGTCTGCCTGATTGTCCCTAACTGCCTCTGCCTGCCTGCCTGATCACCCCTAACTACCCTCCACTGCTGTCCTGATCTCACCACCAACTGCCCTCCCCTGCCGGCATGGTTGCTCCCAACTGCCCTCCCCTGCTGGCCTGACCTCACCCCTAATGGCCCTTCCCTGCCAGCCTGATCTTGCCCCTAATTGCTCTTCCCCACTGGCCTGATCGCCCCCAATTGCCCTCCCTTGCCAGTCTGATCTTGCCCCTAACTGCCTCTGCCTGCCTGATCACCCCTAACTGCCCTCCCCTGATCTCATCCCCAACTGCCCTCCTCTGCTGGCCAATTTTGTTCTGATTGGTCAGTTTCTAAGCTAGTCAGTGTCAAACGCTCCACCTCCTAGGTAGCCATTGGCTCCTCACATTCACCCAGATTTGGTTCTGATTTGTCAGTTTCTATGCCAGTCAGCATCTCTGGGCCTATCAATGGGGCCTGATTAGAAAGGTGGGGCTGATCAGCAGGCCCAGTGGAGGTCAGGAGAGAAAGAGAGGCAAGTTCTGATCAATGGCTGCCACAGAAGCTATGGATCATACCCTGCCTCTCTCTCTGCAGGCCTTTCTCCAGACCTGATCCACAGCCCCCTAGGCAGTCAGTGCTGGGTCAGGGCACCTGCAGTGGCCTCAGTCAGTGCTGGTTGCCAGGGCAACCCAGCACTGACTTCCAGTCTGGTCGAGCCTTCGGTCCTTACGACCCTTGCTCTTTATTATATAGATTGAGGGTAATATGAGAAAATATATGAAATCCATTTGGAAAAGCTAAAATTATTATATAGTTATACAGTGTTAGAATTAAATTGAATTATTGCTTCATTGTTCAAATCAAAGAATTATAATTAGTTTGGGCTAATGAAGTCTATGCCCAACATTTCCATAACTAAATAAAATGTTGCCTTGTCAGGTGGCTCAGTTGGTTAGAGCATTGCCCCATATGCCCAAAGGTTCGATTCCTGGTCAGGGCACACACCTAGGCTGCAGATTCAATCCCCAGTTGGGGCACACATGGGAGGCAACCCACTGATGTTTCTCTCTCACATTGATGTTTTTCTCACTTTCCCTTCCTCTCTCTCTAAAATTCAATGAAAACATTGTTGGGTGAGGATTTTTTTAAAAAGGTAAAAAGAAAAACTTAGAAAACAAATTTATTGACTAATAGGCAAAATGAAATAGCAGTCAACTCTCAGACAGAGTTCAAACAAAGAGTATACAAGAATAAGTATAGATAGAATATATGTCATAGTAAAACTAGCACTCTTTTGTTGAAAATGGGTCATAGAAAGAAGGCAGATTTAGCAAGACAGACAGCACATTTTGTTCAGTCATTCAGCGTCACAGCTCAATGAACATCAAAACTACCATACTGGTAGCATCACTGAGGTTTGGAGGATCAATGAAGTTTGAATGCAAATTATGGAAGCTTAGGAAATGTTAAGACCCTCAGTCAGTGAACCCTGTATAGAGTGTTCAGAAAAAGATTTCAGTTTTGTCCAGACAAATCAAAGTAGGAGGATAAACAAGAGACCCCCTTCATAGGGATCATGCAGAAATGCAGATCATAGAATATAACATATTGGCTAGACCCAGGGTTTTAAGAACATCAAAATAAGGATATAGAACTCTGCCCAATCCCACATAACAATTCTGATCAATACTCTGATATGTCATGTAAAGAGGCCAGCTAAGGTTAGGTACTGGAGGTCCCCTGACCAACTGACTTTTCTACAGCATTAGAGAGTCAACATTTTGCCATTAAATGTCAGAACAATTCCCAATGATTTAAACATTACTCAGAAGTCTCTGGCTTCCTGGAATCTGTAATAATAGTAAATAAAAAACTTCAAACACTACTATTTTCAAGAGTATAAGGAATTACTATTTACTACAAGAGTATAGGAATTGCTAAATTACTACATTACTAAACTACTAAATTACTATTTACTATAAGAGTACAAGGAATTACTAAATTACTACATTAGTTTAATCTATCTTACTTGCTCAATTTTTGACATTTTGGTCTCAATTCATTTCCAATGTTTATAAAGCAGTGCCTGTGTTTTTAAAAGATGTATATTATTATTATTATTATTATTATTATTATTATTACTA
>NW_006298312.1:5845380-5853845 GCF_000327345.1 Myotis davidii
CCCTGGATCCAGCTCCGTCCCGCTGACATTCATGCTGATTGTCGGGAGTCACCTGGCAGTCGCTTTTATATTGCATCTTCCTTGCAGAGCATCTAGGGAGGGGAAGCGGCCATGGTTTCTGAGGCGGACTTCCAGGAGCCCTGCGGCACTGGTCCATCAGTGCCTGGCCCGTTCTCCAGAGATTGGACCTGCAGGACAACTGAGAGAGTGAGTGGCTGCCACTGGGCTGGTGGGCCGCTGGGACGGGTTGGTCAGCTGAGCAGCGCTACCGCTGTGAGAGCACACTGACCACCAGGGGGCAATACCTGCATTGAACCTCTGGCCTCTGGTGGTCAGAGCAAATCATAGCAACTGGTCGACCGGTCGTTCCAGTTGTTCCGGTCTTCCGGTCGTTTGGTGACTTAGGCTTTTATATATATACTAGAGGCCCAGTGCACAAAAATTTGTGCACTGGAGGGGAGGGTCCCTCAGCCCAGCTTGCCCCCTATCACATACTGGGAGCCCTCAGGGGATGTTGTACTCCCTGCTCCCTGCTCCCCTTGGGGAGCGGACCTAAGCCACAGTCTAGCCTCCCTTTATGGGAAGTGACCAGGCTGACCAGGGAAAGGCACCAGCCCCATCACCCCACTATTGCAGCCACTGCCAGTCACCACAGTCACCACGGTGTTTTCATCATGGACTCCAGTCCCTTTACCTTGAAAAAATGACAAATTTCTTTAGGCATTTTCAAGATGTGTCTTTCATAGAATATGACATTTCTTTCTTTCTTTCTTTCTTTCTTTCTATCTTTCTGTCTTTCTTTCTTACTTTTTTTCTTTCTTTCTTTCTTTCTTCTTTCTTTATTTATTTTTTTATCCTCACCTGAGGATATGCTTCCATTGATTTTTAGAGAACGTGGAAGAGAAAGGGAAAGACAGAGAGAAACATCAAAGTGAGAGGAACACTTTGATTGGTTGCCTCCTGCATGAGCCCTGACCTGGGCCCAGGCCAGGGAGGAGCCTGCAACCTAGGTACATGCCCTTAGTCAGCAGTGGGCAGGCCGAGGCATTATCCAATGAGCAAAACCAGCTAGGACCGGATATGACATTTCTTAACCCTCCAGCAGCGGACCTTCCTTTTTTTCTCCAAGAGTGTGATAAAAAACCCTAGATCACCTATTTGGATTCTTATTACCCAAGTTACTAAGAATATTACCAGTGGCATACAGGGAGCTAAGCCAATGAGCAGTCAGAAAAGGTGTTTCCTCTGTAGTTCACACAAATTGCTGGCTTGGCCCCTGCCCAGGCCTAATGCCTCTGGCCAAGTCATTAGCCCTGGGCACGGGACCTCCAGCTCCCTCAATCGTCGGTTCAGCCCCTGTTGCCCATGATCGCTGGCTCTGCCCTTGCTCCCTGCCATCGCCAGCTTCCTCCCTGCTCCCCGCAATCGCTGGCTCCACCCCTGCACAGGCCTAATGCCTCTGGCCAAGGCCTTAGGCCTGGGCAGGGGACCCACAGCTCCCACCATCACCAGCTCCACCCCTGCTACCCTTGATTGCTGGAACCACCCCTGCCCAGACCTAATGCCTCTGGCCGGAGCATTAGGCCTGGGCAGGGGACCCCCAGCTCCCCGCAGTGGCCGGCTCTTCCCCTGCCCAGGCCTAATGCCTCTGGCAAAGGCATTAGGCCTAGGCAGGGGACCCCCAGCTCCCACCATCGCCGGCTCTGCCCCTGCTACCCGCAATCTCTGGCACCGCCCCTGCCCAGCTGCCCACAATCGCTGACTCTGCCCCTGCTCCCCACAATGGCTGGTTCCACCCCTGCCCAGGCCTAACACCTCTGGCCAAGACGTTAGGCCTGGGCAGGGGACCCCCAGCTCCCTATGATCGTCAGAGGCCTTAGGCCTGGGCAGGAGACCCCCAGCTCCCATTGCCATTTCCACCCCTGCTTCCTGCAGTCACTGGCCAGGGGGCAGGCAAAGGCGCCCGGTTCTCCGATCACCCTCAAGGCCGCCTTTGCCCTGCCACCCGGCTTTTGGCTGCCGCCTCAGTTTCCAATCACCATCAATGGCAGGGGGCTTCTTCCGTCCTTCCCCTTTCACCTCCCAGCATTGCACCTACGTATGCAAATTAACCGCCATCGTTGTTGGCGGTTAATTTGCATATCGGCCTGATTAACCAATTTAAAGCATATCGAAGTTACGGTCAATTACCATATTTGTCTTTTATTAGTGTAGATAGATTATTATTATTATTATTCCTAATGTATGGTTATATCTATCTTTTTATGTTCAAGAAATTTTTATCTCTGGAATTCTTATAAACAACATATTATAGATTGTCCATATTCTTATAGTCCTTACCAGAACTATTCTTAAATTACAACTACCTATGGGAAGTTTTTCTCAATTTAGGTCAAGGATGGCCTATATTTAATTTATCTTTTATCGCATATAATATCTTGCATTTAGTAGACATTCTATGCATAAATTAGTAAAATTTTGGCTCATCTGTATCTCCCTCAACTTGAGGAAGTAGGAGGTAAAAAGGGGGCCCATCCATATGGCTACCATAAATTTGTAGGGGAATTTTTTTAATTTTTCTCTCAGGAGTAAAGCGGACCATTCTCTCTGGCCCTCTACAGGGAGAAGCAAATCTGGTTTTCCATAATCCAAAAAATTTCAGAACCTCTGTTGTACAGCCCTGATAAACAGGCATTTAGCAATAATATTTCCTAACTTGTTCTTTTATATCTTAGGGGTCACCATCAGATCTTGTATTCAGTGACCGACGTATCTCTTTGATGGGCATGGTACATGATATTTGAATGACCAATTGAAAGAATAAATGAGCCAACAATTGCCATTTCTAGATACCTAGAAATTTTCAACTGCCATCTGGCTGCTTGATAGTGTTACTTTCATTAGGTGTGACAAGTTTTAATCTAAAATAGCACCTAATTTAGAAACTAATTCACTTTCAAATCTTCAAAGGAAAGAAGGGGGAAGATTATAGCTCCTTGCACCCCTAGCCTCCCACTTCCATTGTACCTGCTCTACAATTACTGCTGACTTCCCTGCCAGAGTTCCATTAAGGGCTCTGGAGCTCCTGGCACTTGCCTAAATATTCTACTAAATTTAATCACCAAAGATGATTCATTCTTGCCAACTGGGTGCATCAAACCAAAGGAATAATATCAGACCAATATATGAGTGTCTATTTTATCTAAATGCATGAAGAAAGGAAACAAAGAAGAGGGGCTTTGGCTGGTGTGATTTTCCAGTTTTTTGTGGGTGGTGTTTTTTATGTTTTATTATAAATTTAAATATTCATGCCAAAAGAGGTAATATTACCGAGAGAATTCCAGAGGCAAGGAACTGACTTCTTGGCTGAGTTGGGTTGTGGGTAATTAGAGTTAGCAAAAACTACTTATTGCACACTGCTCTTCCACTTACCTTGGGTGGGGCTGGGGCAGCTCCCAAATGAGGTGAGGGGTGTGGCTGCCCTTTGCAGCACTCAGATTCTCCCACCACCAGGGAGATATTTGGGCCCAGCTTGAGAAGAGTCCTCACTGTGAATAATTCACATACTGAATTATTTGGCACTGGCACTCTGGAATGTGTTTAACTCTGTTCTTCCATTGGCTTAAGATTCAAATACCTGAAAAATAAGTAAATTTTTAAAAAATAGAACTATCATCATTGCCTTGAGTTGAGTCACCTGGAATTTGCTTTAGCCCATTACTAACAATTATGGCATAAACTTTTTATTATTATTATTATTTCTCAAGTGCAACATATATTATTTGCATCGTGATACTTTCCATTTAGGGATAGCTGGCAGACAAAACCCAGTCCTTTCTAAATTTCCTTTCTAGATGTTGATAAAGGTAAGTGTCAATGACTGGTTTCATAACAGTCTGCTCTGCCTGGTGACTTGTGACCTCCCTCCTTGGGGGATTTTAAGATTAACATGACTCTATACTAGACATCTACAATAAAAGGAAGCTATTCAAAACTAGAAAATGTGAGAGGAATTGAGCAAATGGATAGGCCTTATGGAGCAGGGAAAAAAATGGTACTAGTAATTTGCCCACCAAAACCCCCAATTAACAGTTATTTGCAGCCCACTGGTCTGTAACTTCATAGCCTGATCAGATATATTTACATTAGTGCAGTTCTTTGCTCAAATAGTAATCACTTGCTGTGGCTGGCCCTCAGAGGAGGAAGAAGGAAAAAATGAGATTGTAAAGTAGAGTAAATCAGTTCAAAGCAGCTGAGAGTGGCTGAGGAAATAGGTGGGGAAACATCTGTGATGTGATGGGAGTTGAATACAGTTGCTGGCACTATGACCCTCCACTTCCAGGCCAAGCAGATAGGCCTCCAGCCAGCCAGACATTGCCTTTGCCCTCCCCTCCAGCTGTCGCTTCATGAGGACCCCAGACAGGATACTACAGTCCCATCTCCCTCACTTCTTGTGGGGGAAAGGAGAAAAATCATTGCTCACCCTGATCCAAACTTGCCTCATCTCAGAGCTCAGTACCAGTTCCATGCTTTAGTCACACTGGGAGGGTCTCTTGTGTATAAGAAAAGGACAGAATGTTGGATGGAAACACTCCTTGACAGATGGGCATGACAGTGGGGTGAGTAACTAACTGGAGGCAATAAAGGTGTTAGCAAATAGTAGGAGGGAAGAATGGGCTCCGCCCATTACGAGCTCTCCTACTTGCTGTGCCTTGTACAGGAGCCAGGGAGAGCTGCCTATCTAAGCTTCAGATTTAACAGCATGTGGCTCTGGAAGATTCACAACATATTTGTTGGTTTTCTCAGTGTCACAAGTATTGGCTGGGTTCCCATGCAACTACCACTTCTTTGTCACTCTCTTTTCCAACGCCTTTTCTCCTGGTCATCCCTCCTTTCTTTGTGATTCTTTTATTCTTCTCCTCCCTGGTTCTTATGACTCCTTATGCGATCCTCCATTCTTCCTTTGGGATTCCTGTATTTCTTAAAGAGAGCTTCATATCAATGTCAAGCCTAGTGTGATATAACCAGTAACCCTAAAATAACAGTAACCTAGCTCTATCCTCCATGTTAAGAAAAAACAACTGTTGCTGAGAGTCCTATATCTACACAGTGTTTAAACATGAATCACAAAACTCCTTAAGGCAAGAATACCACTGGACCAAAAAAATGCTATAACAGAAAGGAGTTGTAGATGCTTATTACCTCTTCCCAACTACATTCCATTTTGCAATCAAGCAAATCATTACTTGGGAAAGTTAAATGAACTCCTAAGGTTATAAAACCAATAGTGTGAAGGAGTCACTTAGGACCCAAACTCTTGACTCCATATCCAGTGATTTTTTTTGCACTTCCTAAATTTCAATGTAAAATAAAAACCACAGGTCCTCTAGGCCCTTATGCTACATAGGAAACTATTTCTTGCCCCCAATCATGTTTAAATCCCTCTATTACTAAGACAAATGCAGGTAATGAGTCAGAGAGTCTCTTTTGTTCTATTAATTGTTTAACCTTAAGGATGTCACTCAGCTCCCTGGTTTTCAGTATTCTCTTTCAAAACTGGGGAGGCTTCATCTGGGGTTACTTGTAGCTCCAAAATCCAAGCTTTACTTCTTTCACCAGAAAACCAGTCATTTCTAGGTAAATAGTGTTTTCAGTCCTTTAAGCTAAAAATGGTTAAATAAATAAAAAGGAAAGATTGGGCTATGCTTTTAGCCTAAATGATAACTTTGTGACCAGGGATGAAAGAAGTTAATAGCAATAAGAAAGCTTCCAGGGTCTACCATTTAGAATTTAAATACTTTACTTGAGAGGTTAAAAGTTCAAAGTTGAGTCATAGTCTGAGGTGGCTCTGCTCTTTCTTTTTAATTATCTGAGGTCAGGAAGTTAATAATACCAGAAATCCCCAGTGGAGACTTCTTGTGCACTGTGTGAACTTTAAACTTGCTCATTTTTTTTTTAAGGGTAAAAAGTTCAGTAGAAACACAGTGGACTTTTCCTCTTAGCTTCTACCCATTTATGCCCCAAGGTCAAAAGTTGAACTGTAAAACAGGAACCCTTGTTCTCTGATCCACATTTAAACAGATCACTTATTAAAAGGTAAACATTCCAAAAGCAAGCCAAGATCCAAAGGCAATCTGTTCAATAAAAGTGAAAATATTGCAGTAAAATGAGTCTTTGATCTTTATCATTTGCCTTGGAATTGAATATCAGAATTTATTTTCTTATTTTTTTTAATCTCAGAGAAAGAGCAGTCACAAAAACTCTTTCCTCACCTAGCTCTGCCCTGAAATTGGCAAATCTGGAAAAGATAAACTTAAGAAGTTTTTAACTGGCCAGTGTGGCTCAGCATCAACCCAGGAACCAAGAGGTCACCAGATTCCATTCTCCATCAGGGCACATGCCTGGGTTGTGGGCTCATTTGTAACAATTTATCTGTCCAAATGATGATAATATCAACTGCTTTCCTACCTTAACAATGTTTTACAAATTAATAAGAAAACTACAGAAAACAGTCAGAGCCTTAAAATAAAGATATGCGATAAACACTCTCATAATAGATGCTTTCCATTTATATCAATTTTGACAATGTCAGTTAAGTTTTTGGACTTTCTAATTAGTTTTAATATAAATCAAAGCTAGAAGATATGGCTCTGAAGAATTTGTGACCTAAACCCATTTATACTGTAACTAATTTTTCAGTACATCCTCTGGGACTCCTGGATGCAGCTGGATGACCCAGACCCAAGAGGGACACAGCCAGAAAGGAAGTGAAGAGATCACACAGGGTACTTCCTCTTGCTGGGACTTTCCCCTCAACAGCTGTAAGGAAGTGTGGAAATTCCTTATGAGTCAAAGCGTGACTTCAAAGTAAGGAATGAAATTTGAGAGACATGATCATTTTGATTAGGATATTGAATGAAAGCAAATCCCTGCATTCAGGACAGTGTTTAGGGAAGATTAGGTATTAAATCAGATTATTAGGAGAAGAACGGGATTTAGACACACATTTAGGCAGGTATTACATTCATGAGAATAACTTCTGGTTTCAATTCATCTTGTGAATATATTCCCATGAATATTTATGCTCCAGTTTATTTTTAAACTATAGGCCTCGTGCATGAATTCATGCATGGGTGGGATCCCTCAGGGTGGCCTGTAGGGACCGGGTCCCAGTTCACACCCCCAGGCTCACAGCCCCAGCTCACAACCCCAGTCTTGCAGCCCCACAGCCCCACCTGGCGCCCCATCTTGGCCTGGCACTGCCCCCTCACCTGCTCCACCGTTGGGACCAGGCTCCCCTCCTGGCTCCTTCTGCAGGAAGATTGGTAGGGCAATCGGGCCCCCACTCACACCCGCCTTGGCCTGGCACCACCTGTTCATCTGCTCCACCATGCCGCCATGGTCCCTCTCTTGTCGGTGCCCATCGGGGCTGGCAGCACCTCCGCTGCCACCCGCTGCCAGCACTGTGTCACCGACACCTTCCATGTTCTGTGCCACCACATGGTGGTCAACGCACATCATAGTGAGCAGTTGAACTCCCGGTCAAACTCCTAATTTGCATATTAGGCTTTTATTATATGGGATTACTTCATTATGTGTGTGCTACTTGTCTTTTAACCTTCTATCTGACTGAATTCTCAACCAAAAACATTTTTTTCCTGCAAATCACTTCAGTTTATAAGAGGCTATTATTCGCCGAGACCGGTTTGGCTCAGTGGATAGAGCGTCGGCCTGCGGACTGAAGGGTCCCAGGTTCGATTCCGGTCGAGGGCATGTACCTGGGTTGCGGGCACATCCCCAGTGGGAGATGTGCAGGAGGCAGCTGATCGATGTTTCTCTCTCATCGATGTTTCTGACTCTCTATCTCTCTCCCTTCCTCTCTGTGAAAAATCAATAAAATATATTTTAAAAAAAAAGAGGTTATTATTCAGTAAGACTGTTTTGTCTTCTAAGCAACACCCTCAGATCCTCATAGGATAAAAATAGGACAAGATCCATATAAAATCAACCACACACAGCAATCTGAGGAATGTGCTACAAGGGCCACAAGAACCCTGGATCTTTGCCATATTTTTTTCATTCCCCTTTGCCTTACATGTTCGTATCCTTCTTCCTGGAATAACGCCCTTGTCCTTGATACCTGGGAGCTCTACTCTGCCTCAGTACTGCTCTTCATTTTGTTGTTGTTTTATTTTATTTTTTAAATCTTCTTGTTGAGAGTATTACAGATGTCCTCATTTTTCCCTCCATTGCCCTTCTCCAACCGGTTCCCACCCTGCCCCAGGCCTTCACCACCTTATTGTCTGTGTCCATATGTAATGGATATCCTATCTAATAAAAGAGAAACATTGTAATTGGCTGTTCCTCCGCTAACCGTCCCATTGGCTAATCAGGGTGATATGCAAATTAATTGCCAGCCAAGATGGCGGCCGGCAGCCAGGCAGCTTGAAGCGAACATGAGGCTT
>NW_006298312.1:5853871-5854428 GCF_000327345.1 Myotis davidii
CCAGAATATTTTTGCTTGTGATTGTGTAGAATTGCAATCTGGTATGGTCTGAAGCTGTCCACTGGGTGCACTAGTCCTGGGTCCTCTTGAGATATGCAAAATAAGCCACTAAGGGGGCCACCCAGCAGAAGCTACAGAGAGATCTGCAGATGGCTACTACTTATGTTGGGCTTGCCTATGCAAGGCCAAACTGTGAAGCTAGGCAAGCTGGTGCTAGTGCCAAGTCTTGGGTCTCTTATTAAGAGGTTTGGGGCATGCTGATGCCAACTGCTGCTTGTCTGAGAGATTTTAGGAAAGTCTGAAACCTGACACAGGACAGGCTATTCACATGGAAAAGCTGCTGCAAACACTTGAGTGGGGCTGCAAATTGGATAGTGTGGGGTTTTAGGGAATCACCAGGGTGGAGTGAACAGTGTGGGCCAGACTGATAGAAACAGATATGGCTCCTGTAAGCTCTATGACTGGAGAGGTTCCAACACAGGAACAATGACCCCTGCGAGCACCTCAGCCTGGGAGAAAGTAGCCCCCAAGTGCCTGTCCCAATGCCAGACAATCCC